>NW_025746178.1:140000-150000 GCF_021184085.1 Oncorhynchus gorbuscha
TAAATAGTCTAGTGAGTGTATATATAGTCTAGTGAGTGTATATATATATATATATATATATATAGTCTAGTGAGTGTGTATATAGTCTAGTGAGTGTATATATATATATATATATATATAGTCTAGTGAGTGTGTATATAGTCTAGTGAGTGTATATATATAGTCTAGTGAGTGTGTAAATAGTCTAGTGAGTGTATATATAGTCTAGTGAGTGTATATATATATATATATATATATAGTCTAGTGAGTGTGTATATAGTCTAGTGAGTGTATATATATATATAGTCTAGTGAGTGTATATATAGTCTAGTGAGTGTATATATATATATATATATATATATATATATATATAGTCTATGGAGTGTGTATATAGTCTAGTGAGTGTATATATATATAGTCTAGTGAGTGTATATATAGTCTAGTGAGTGTATATATAGTCTAGTGAGTGTGTATATATATATAGTCTAGTGAGTGTATATATAGTCTAGTGAGTGTATATATATATATAGTCTAGTGAGTGTATATATAGTCTAGTGAGTGTATATATAGTCTAGTGAGTGTGTATATATATATATAGTCTAGTGAGTGTGTATATATATATAGTCTAGTGAGTGTATATATAGTCTAGTGAGTGTATATATATAGTCTAGTGAGTGTATATATATAGTCTAGTGAGTGTATATATAGTCTAGTGAGTGTGTATATAGTCTAGTGAGTGTATATATAGTCTAGTGAGTGTATATATAGTCTAGTGAGTGTATATATAGTCTAGTGAGTGTATATATAGTCTAGTGAGTGTATATATAGTCTAGTGAGTGTGTATATAGTCTAGTGAGTGTATATATATATATAGTCTAGTGAGTGTATATATAGTCTAGTGAGTGTATATATATAGTCTAGTGAGTGTATATATATAGTCTAGTGAGTGTATATATATATATATATATATATAGTCTAGTGAGTGTATATATAGTCTAGTGTGTGTATATATATATATATATAGTCTAGTGAGTGTATATATAGTCTAGTGAGTGTATATATATAGTCTAGTGAGTGTATATATATATATAGTCTAGTGAGTGTATATATATAGTCTAGTGAGTGTGTAAATAGTCTAGTGAGTGTATATATATAGTCTAGTGAGTGTATATATATATATATATATAGTCTAGTGAGTGTATATATATATATAGTCTAGTGTGTGTATATATATATATAGTCTAGTGAGTGTATATATAGTCTAGTGAGTGTATATATATAGTCTAGTGAGTGTATATATATATATATATATAGTCTAGTGTGTATATATATATATATAGTCTAGTGAGTGTATATATATATATAGTCTAGTGAGTGTATATATATAGTCTAGTGAGTGTGTAAATAGTCTAGTGAGTGTATATATATAGTCTAGTGAGTGTATATATAGTCTAGTGAGTGTATATATATATATATATATATATATATATATATATATATATATAATCTAGTGAGTGTGTATATAGTCTAGTGAGTGTATATATATATATAGTCTAGTGAGTGTATATATAGTCTAGTGAGTGTATATATAGTCTAGTGAGTGTATATATATATATAGTCTAGTGAGTGTATATATAGTCTAGTGAGTGTATATATAGTCTAGTGAGTGTGTATATATATATAGTCTAGTGAGTGTATATATAGTCTAGTGAGTGTATATATAGTCTAGTGAGTGTATATATATAGTCTAGTGAGTGTATATATAGTCTAGTGAGTGTATATATAGTCTAGTGAGTGTATATATATATATAGTCTAGTGAGTGTATATATAGTCTAGTGAGTGTATATATAGTCTAGTGAGTGTGTGTATATATAGTCTAGTGAGTGTATATATATATATAGTCTAGTGAGTGTGTATATATATATAGTCTAGTGAGTGTGTATATATATATAGTCTAGTGAGTGTATATATAGTCTAGTGAGTGTATATATAGTCTAGTGAGTGTATATATATATATAGTCTAGTGAGTGTATATATAGTCTAGTGAGTGTATATATAGTCTAGTGAGTGTATATATAGTCTAGTGAGTGTGTGTATATATAGTCTAGTGAGTGTATATATATATATAGTCTAGTGAGTGTGTATATATATATAGTCTAGTGAGTGTGTATATATATATAGTCTAGTGAGTGTATATATAGTCTAGTGAGTGTATATATATATATAGTCTAGTGAGTGTATATATATATATAGTCTAGTGAGTGTATATATAGTCTAGTGAGTGTATATATAGTCTAGTGAGTGTATATATAGTCTAGTGAGTGTATATATAGTCTAGTGAGTGTATATATATAGTCTAGTGAGTGTATATATAGTCTAGTGAGTGTATATATATAGTCTAGTGAGTGTATATATATATATAGTCTAGTGAGTGTATATATAGTCTAGTGAGTGTATATATATAGTCTAGTGAGTGTATATATAGTCTAGTGAGTGTATATATATATATAGTCTAGTGAGTGTATATATAGTCTAGTGAGTGTATATATATATATAGTCTAGTGAGTGTATATATAGTCTAGTGAGTGTATATATATATATAGTCTAGTGAGTGTATATATATATATAGTCTAGTGAGTGTATATATAGTCTAGTGAGTGTATATATATATATAGTCTAGTGAGTGTATATATATATATAGTCTAGTGAGTGTATATATATATATAGTCTAGTGAGTGTATATATATATATAGTCTAGTGAGTGTATATATAGTCTAGTGAGTGTATATATAGTCTAGTGAGTGTATATATATATATAGTCTAGTGAGTGTGTATATATATATAGTCTAGTGAGTGTGTATATAGTCTAGTGAGTGTGTATATAGTCTAGTGAGTGTATATATATAGTCTAGTGAGTGTATATATAGTCTAGTGAGTGTATATATATATATAGTCTAGTGAGTGTATATATATATATAGTCTAGTGAGTGTGTATATATATATAGTCTAGTGAGTGTATATATATATATAGTCTAGTGAGTGTATATATATAGTCTAGTGAGTGTGTATATATAGTCTAGTGAGTGTATATATATAGTCTAGTGAGTGTATATATATAGTCTAGTGAGTGTATATATATAGTCTAGTGAGTGTATATATATAGTCTAGTGAGTGTATATATATAGTCTAGTGAGTGTGTATATATAGTCTAGTGAGTGTATATATATAGTCTAGTGAGTGTATATATAGTCTAGTGAGTGTATATATATAGTCTAGTGAGTGTATATATATATATAGTCTAGTGAGTGTGTATATATATATATAGTCTAGTGAGTGTATATATATAGTCTAGTGAGTGTGTATATATAGTCTAGTGAGTGTATATATATAGTCTAGTGAGTGTATATATATAGTCTAGTGAGTGTATATATATAGTCTAGTGAGTGTATATATAGTCTAGTGAGTGTATATATATAGTCTAGTGAGTGTATATATATATATAGTCTAGTGAGTGTATATATATATATAGTCTAGTGAGTGTATATATATAGTCTAGTGAGTGTGTATATATATAGTCTAGTGAGTGTATATATAGTCTAGTGAGTGTATATATAGTCTAGTGAGTGTATATATAGTCTAGTGAGTGTATATATAGTCTAGTGAGTGTATATATAGTCTAGTGAGTGTATATATATAGTCTAGTGAGTGTATATATATATAGTCTAGTGAGTGTATATATAGTCTAGTGAGTGTATATATATATATATATATATATAGTCTAGTGAGTGTATATATAGTCTAGTGAGTGTATATATAGTCTAGTGAGTGTATATATAGTCTAGTGAGTGTATATATAGTCTAGTGAGTGTATATATAGTCTAGTGAGTGTATATATATAGTCTAGTGAGTGTATATATATATAGACTAGTGAGTGTATATATAGTCTAGTGAGTGTATATATATATAGTCTAGTGAGTGTATATATATATAGTCTAGTGAGTGTATATATATATAGTCTAGTGAGTGTATATATATATAGTCTAGTGAGTGTGTATATATATATATAGTCTAGTGAGTGTGTATATAGTCTAGTGAGTGTATATATAGTCTAGTGTGTGTTTATATAGTCTAGTGAGTGTGTATATATATATAGTCTAGTGAGTGTTTATATATATAGTCTAGTGAGTGTATATATAGTCTAGTGAGTGTGTATATATATATATAGTCTAGTGAGTGTATATATATATATAGTCTAGTGAGTGTATATATAGTCTAGTGAGTGTGTATATATATATATAGTCTAGTGAGTGTGTATATATATATATAGTCTAGTGAGTGTGTATATATATATATATAGTCTAGTGAGTGTGTGTATATATATAGTCTAGTGAGTGTATATATATAGTCTAGTGAGTGTATATATATAGTCTAGTGAGTGTATATATATAGTCTAGTGAGTGTATATATATAGTCTAGTGAGTGTGTGTATATATATAGTCTAGTGAGTGTGTGTATATATATAGTCTAGTGAGTGTATATATATATAGTCTAGTGAGTGTGTGTATATATATAGTCTAGTGAGTGTGTGTATATATATAGTCTAGTGAGTGTGTGTATATATATAGTCTAGTGAGTGTATATATATATATATTGTTAGAGCCGATTTGGACATATTTGTATAAAAGACCGAACATATGGAGCTCCATGTATATTTGTGTAAATATATTAAATATGAATGTAAATGATGAAATATTAGGTACGTACCTTTATGATTTATATTTACCCGATTGAGATATATTCATTTGTTGTTAGTGTAACTCGGACATTTGGCCCCCCCTCTGGCCTGTTCATTGTATTGTGGTAATTGTGTTAGGATAAAGGCAGGAAGTTGGGCCTTCGGGAGAGGGAGTCCTTGCTAGACGCGGGAGCGGTATAGTTTTTTGACCATACAGACAATAATATGTATTTTCCATATCAAGTATTTTGTGCTTTCAGTTGATTGGAGACTCATTTATTTGTTAGATATAAGAAGAATAAACATTTTTGTTGCACCATATCCCTGGATGTCATTGAATGTTTGGCCGTTTGGAAACCTTGAGTGTGGACTGTATGCGTACCAAACAACCCCGCTTCAGGCTTGGGCAGTGGCTATGGTAAAGACGAAAGGAAGCCACTACAATCAAGCCTGAAGCGGGGTTGTTTGACTTGATTGTAGTGGCTTCCTTTCGTCTTTACCATAGCCACTGCCCAAGCCTGAAGCGGGGTTGTTTGGTACGCATACAGTCCACACTCAAGGTTTCCAAACGGCCAAACATTCAATGACATCCAGGGATATGGTGCAGTTCCAAAGACCCCACTACAATCAAGTCAAAAAACTCCGCGAAGGATTACTATCGGAAGGAAATCTCCGGTTCGGACACACGCTGGATATTGTTCTATTTGTAATTGCATCCGGATCGTAAGGACAGCTCGCTTGGAAGGATTTGAACTCCTAGAATTCGCCAGCCGTGAGTAACCACTGCGAATGAATGAGCTGCCCTGTTCAATGCGATCATTTGATCATGCATATTATGGAAGCCAAATGTGCTTTTAATTGGAATGTTTGATAAACTTGGGAATGGAATTCAAAACACAGCGTTGTGAAAACAATTAAGAAGTTTAAGTTTGGGAAACAATGATCCTACGCACAATGTAGCCTAATCTTATGTCTAATATTTGGCCTAACGTGGAAATGCAATGCATCAACGCAACAAATTGCAATCTAAGGATCTGAAGATACTGCGTGTTTAAACTTCATTAAAGGGACAACTTATAATGGGATGAAATGTTTAAAACTAATCTAAAATGCCGAACTTGCACATGTTCAATTCAAAATGGGTCAATATGCTGAAATGGAGGACTGTGTTTTAAAGCATTAAAGGAGGTCTAAAGGGGCATACGTTTAACAATCAAAAACCAACAACTGTGTCATTGTAAATTGAGTGAACTAAAAGTGAATGATGGAGGCTGAAATCCCAAATAAGACTCCACTGGAGAGGGCAGAGGAGCATCTAAATTCACTCTATGCAGCCCGGAGAGGCAAACTTGGAGTGTGTACACGCAAAATGAACGAAATAAAAGCCCTTCTTGTTGATGGAGGAAACATTGAAACTGTGGATGAGAGTCTTGAAGCATTCCATGCTGTTCTCAATGACTTTAAGAATGCTCATGATTCTGTGCTAGAGCTGGTCACAGAGGAGGAACACGAACAGGAGAGCATTAACTATTATCAACCAAGAATGAGAACTTATGAACATTTCCTGAAAGAGATGGAAATATGGAAAAAGCTGAAATCGAGCCACAAACGCTCATTGAACCACATGACAGCATTCCCAATGTGTCAAAAACATCAAGTAAAACAAAGTCTTCTAAAACTGCTTCCTCAGTGTCCTCTGCACGCCTAAAAGCTGAGGCAGAACGAGCAGCTCTACTAGCTCGCCAATTATCATTACAGGACAAGCATGCATTGGAACTGGAGAAAGCTCAACTGGAACAACAGAAAGCTCAACTGAATGTTAGAATGGAAAAAATGGCACTGGAAACGGACATAGCAGCATATAATGCCAAACTGAAGGTCCTGGAGAGTGTTGAGTCAACTTCTCAATCCCATTCTGTGGCAGCCCATTTTCTAAGCCAAGAAGATGGAATGAACTCTTATTATGAGAACCAGGAACCCGAGGTCTATAAGGAACCTGAACCATCACCTGTTGCATTTTCTGCATTAGGTGCAGTTCCAAAGACCCCACTACAAAGAGTTATAGTCTAGTGAGTGTGTATATAGTCTAGTGAGTGTGTATATAGTCTAGTGAGTGTGTATATAGTCTAGTGAGTGTGTATATAGTCTAGTGAGTGTGTATATAGTCTAGTGAGTGTGTATATAGTCTAGTGAGTGTGTATATAGTCTAGTGAGTGTATATATATATATATATATATATAGTCTAGTGAGTGTATATATAGTCTAGTGAGTGTGTATATAGTCTAGTGAGTGTGTATATAGTCTAGTGAGTGTATATATATATATAGTCTAGTGAGTGTATATATATATATAGTCTAGTGAGTGTGTATATAGTCTAGTGAGTGTGTATATAGTCTAGTGAGTGTGTATATAGTCTAGTGAGTGTGTATATAGTCTAGTGAGTGTGTATATAGTCTAGTGAGTGTGTATATAGTCTAGTGAGTGTGTATATAGTCTAGTGAGTGTATATATATATATATATATATAGTCTAGTGAGTGTGTATATAGTCTAGTGAGTGTGTATATAGTCTAGTGAGTGTGTATATAGTCTAGTGAGTGTGTATATAGTCTAGTGAGTGTGTATATAGTCTAGTGAGTGTGTATATAGTCTAGTGAGTGTGTATATAGTCTAGTGAGTGTGTATATAGTCTAGTGAGTGTGTATATATATATATATAGTCTAGTGAGTGTGTATATAGTCTAGTGAGTGTGTATATAGTCTAGTGAGTGTGTATATAGTCTAGTGAGTGTGTATATAGTCTAGTGAGTGTGTATATAGTCTAGTGAGTGTGTATATAGTCTAGTGAGTGTGTATATAGTCTAGTGAGTGTGTATATAGTCTAGTGAGTGTGTATATAGTCTAGTGAGTGTGTATATAGTCTAGTGAGTGTGTATATAGTCTAGTGAGTGTGTATATAGTCTAGTGAGTGTATATATTTACATTTACATTTAAGTCATTTAGCAGACGCTCTTATCCAGAGCGACTTACAAATTGGTATAGTCTAGTGAGTGTGTATATAGTCTAGTGAGTGTGTATATAGTCTAGTGAGTGTGTATATAGTCTAGTGAGTGTATATATATATATATAGTCTAGTGAGTGTATATATAGTCTAGTGAGTGTGTATATAGTCTAGTGAGTGTGTATATAGTCTAGTGAGTGTGTATATAGTCTAGTGAGTGTGTATATAGTCTAGTGAGTGTGTAAATATATATATATATATATATATAGTCTAGTGAGTGTATATATAGTCTAGTGAGTGTGTGTATATATATATATATATAGTCTAGTGAGTGTATATATATAGTCTAGTGAGTGTGTATATAGTCTAGTGAGTGTGTATATAGTCTAGTGAGTGTGTATATAGTCTAGTGAGTGTGTATATAGTCTAGTGAGTGTGTATATAGCCTAGTGAGTGTATATATATTTATATAGTCTAGTGAGTGTGTATATAGTCTAGTGTGTGTATATAGTCTAGTGAGTGTATATAGTCTAGTGAGTGTATATATGTATATAGTCTAGTGAGTGTATATATGTATATAGTCTAGTGAGTGTATATATGTATATAGTCTAGTGAGTGTATATATGTATATAGTCTAGTGAGTGTATATATAGTCTAGTGAGTGTGTATATAGTCTAGTGAGTGTGTATATAGTCTAGTGAGTGTGTATATAGTCTAGTGAGTGTGTGTCAGGTCAGTGCAGATAGTTTGGGTAACCATTAATTGACTATTTAGCAGTGTCCTGTGTCCTGTGTCAAGTGTCCAGTTTTCAATACCACTAGACGTAGTAGGGCAGCAGGAGTCATTATACCAATTATGTCTGTCTCAAATGGCACCCTATTCCGTACATAGTGCACTACTTTCGACAAGGGGCCATAGAGATCTGGTCAAAAGTAGTGCACTATGTAGTGAATAGGGTGCCACTTGGGGCTCAACCTGCTTGGTAATGTTCCCTTCCGCTCTCCGTGATTCCTCATTCACACAAACCCCTATACTGTTCACCCTGGTAGACTAGTGTCCCCTATACTGTTCACCCTGGTAGACTAGTGTCCCCTATACTGTTCACCCTGGTAGACTCTAGTGTCCCCTATACTGTTCACCCTGGTAGACTAGTGTCCCCTATACTGTTCACCCTGGTAGACTAGTGTCCCCTATACTGTTCACCCTGGTAGTCTCTAGTGTCCCCTATACTGTTCACTCTGGTAGTCTCTAGTGTCCCCTATACTGTTCACCCTGGTAGACTCTAGTGTCCCCTATACTGTTCACCCTGGTAGTCTCTAGTGTCCCCTATACTGTTCACCCTGGTAGACTAGTGTCCCCTATACTGTTCACCCTGGTAGACTAGTGTCCCCTATACTGTTCACCCTGGTAGACTCTAGTGTCTCCTATACCCTCTGAAGTACACACTCTCTAGTGACCCCTATACCCTCTGAAGTACACACTGTCTAGTGACCCCTATACCCTCTGAAGTACACACTGTCTAGTGACCCCTATACCCTCTGAAGTACACACTGTCTAGTGACCCCTATACCCTCTGAAGTACACACTGTCTAGTGACCCCTATACCCTCTGAAGTGCACACTGTCTAGTGACCCCTATACCCTCTGAAGTGCACACTGTCTAGTGACCCCTATACCCTCTGAAGTACACACTGTCTAGTGACCCCTATACCCTCTGAAGTACACACTGTCTAGTGACCCCTATACCCTCTGAAGTACACACTGTCTAGTGACCCCTATACCCTCTGAAGTACACACTGTCTAGTGACCCCTATACCCTCTGAAGTACACACTGTCTAGTGACCCCTATACCCTCTGAAGTACACACTGTCTAGTGACCCCTATACCCTCTGAAGTACACACTGTCTAGTGACCCCTATACCCTCTGAAGTACACACTGTCTAGTGACCCCTATACCCTCTGAAGTACACACTGTCTAGTGACCCCTATACCCTCTGAAGTACACACTGTCTAGTGACCCCTATATAGTTGTTGAAGGCCTGATGTGATGGGAGCTATTATTATTATTATTATTATTCTAATTATTATTCTTATTATTATTATTCTAATTATTATTCTAATTATTATTATTATTATTCTAATTATTATTCTAATTATTATTATTATTATTCTAATTATTATTATTATTATTAGTATTCTAATTATTATTATTATTATTCTAATTATTATTATTATTATTCTAATTCTTATTATTAGTATTATTATTATTATTATTATTATTATTATTA
>NW_025746179.1:0-5000 GCF_021184085.1 Oncorhynchus gorbuscha
ACGGTGAAGCTGGTTAGTGCTGTTCTGCTGAGTGTATACAGAACAGACAACATGCAGGTCAGTCTTTACCACCACGGTGAAGCTGGTTAGTGCTGTTCTGCTGAGTGTATACAGAACAGACAACATGCAGGTCAGTCTTTACCACCACGGTGAAGCTGGTTAGTGCTGTTCTGCTGAGTGTATACAGAACAGACAACATGCAGGTCAGTCTTTACCACCACGGTGAAGCTGGTTAGTGCTGTTCTGCTGAGTGTATACAGAACAGACAACATGCAGGTCAGTCTTTACCACCACGGTGAAGCTGGTTAGTGCTGTTCTGCTGAGTGTATACAGAACAGACAACATGCAGGTCAGTCTTTACCACCACGGTGAAGCTGGTTAGTGCTGTTCTGCTGAGTGTATACAGAACAGACAACATGCAGGTCAGTCTTTACCACCACGGTGAAGCTGGTTAGTGCTGTTCTGCTGAGTGTATACAGAACAGACAACATGCAGGTCAGTCTTTACCACCACGGTGAAGCTGGTTAGTGCTGTTCTGCTGAGTGTATACAGAACAGACAACATGCAGGTCAGTCTTTACCACCACGGTGAAGCTGGTTAGTGCTGTTCTGCTGAGTGTATACAGAACAGACAACATGCAGGTCAGTCTTTACCACCACGGTGAAGCTGGTTAGTGCTGTTCTGCTGAGTGTATACAGAACAGAAGGTGTAGTTAGTAGATCCACACCTGATGTCTAAACCTATGTGCTCTGGAGGAAGAGGACAAGTTGGAAACATCTATGGGGCTGTTTCCTGGACTAGTCTTAATCTGTGTCCGGGAACCCGCCCCTAAAGGCTTTAGGTGACATCATTTCACAAATGAATTTCTTGAGAAAACCCACATACATTTCCTATATGTATAAATATGCAGAACCAAACCAGTCAACAAAGGTACCTTGGTAACAGGCAGCTCCTTGGACTTGGTTTCAAACAGGTGTTCCAGCTTGGACGTGTCCACTTTGACCGGCTCCAGTTTGGACCAGAGAGACTCTCTACAACGCTTGTGGTTCCTGTACTGGCCGTCCATGGGCCTTACCTCGTTCCAGAAGAGACGGATAGTCTTCTTCTTCTTTTGGAACAGAGGGGGCTCCCCTGTCCCTCGGCTCAGCTGGGGGGACCCCGGGTAGGGCTGGGCGGGTCCGGGGGGCATGAAGGGCGGGGGAGGGGGCATCATGCCAGGGACAGGAGGGGGCGGGGGCAGCCGAACAGGCCCAGGGGAGGGGGAGGGGGCAGGGTGGAGAGACAGGGAGGAGGGGGAGGGATCATCAGGTCACTGGAGCCCATCAGCACACTGTCCACGTCTAAGATGTCCAGATCATCCTCGTCTGCCAGGTCTGTAAAGTCCATCTCTTTAATCCGCAGCTCCCTGGGGGCTGCCATCAGCTGGTCCCAGATATAATCTGACTCCTTCTTAGGAGGTACGGGAGAGGAGGACGGGGCCGGAGGAGCTTTGTCTTTATCAGGTTGAAGCTGCCCCTGCTGCTGCTTCTCCAATGCCTCCAGCTCGTGAGGCGACACAAGGCTTTTAACAAGGTCTCCAAATTTCTCGGCCACGGCCCTGACGCTCCCCTGGTTCTCCAGGTGTTGCACCTCCATCTTCTTGACGTTCTCCTCGCAGGCCTGCCTGCTGGCCTCCAGTGTAGAGATACGACTGGCTAAGCTGGCCACCGACGACCCGTCCTGACCCTCTAACGATGATGTCTCCATCCCCTCTTTGCAGTTCTCCGTCTGTTCCGTCTCTCCCGCCTTCTCTTCGTCCTCGTCGGCAGCGGTCTTGTTCTGGGCATAGAGCATGTCCAGCATGAAGCGCTTGCTGTTGAGGATCTTGCTGCACTGCCCGTTCACGTCTTCCTCCTTAATGCACTGGCCTAGAGGTGGACAAACACAAGGAGGAAGGGTGGAATGGATTACTAGCCTTCAGAACAGAATAGAGAGCAGATCTATATATCAGAAACTGAAATGAGAATATGGGCAGAATGAAATGTTCTGACATGAGTTGAACTTCAATGTCTGCCTACTGATGTACAGCACACGGAAGATTAGCAAGTGTTCCATTTACAGTATGGGCACAAATCACAAGCCATATGTTAAGTCATAAAAGGCCAAGTGTCCTAAAGTCTGCATTTACTTCTGATGGGCAGCTGGTACCTGGTTCAAGGTTGCTGTGGACTTTCTCCTCCCTCTCCTCTCTCTCCAGAGTGCTACTGGCTGAGGAGATACTGGAGGCAGAACAGTTGTCCTTCTCATTCACTTCCTCGTTCTGCCTCTCCTTCTCACTGAGGAGGACCAGCCTCTCCTCCACCTCCCTCTCCTCCGACGCAGCCTGCCCCCTCTCTCCCTCCTCCTCCACCTCTATCTCTACCACTTCTACATCTTCTATCTCTACCTCTACCTCCTCTTCTACCTTCTCTTCTCCCTCTACCTCATTCCCTGACTGTCTCTCTTCCTCCTTACCCTCCTCCTCCTCCTCCTCACTTTCTTCTTGCTCTTTACCCTGTGTCTGTTCATCTACTGCTAACTCCACTAGCTCTAGTACTTCCTGCTTGGACTCAACTTCAGCTACTTCCTGCTTCTCTGTCTGCGTCTCTGTCTCTGCCTGCTCCTCGGCTGGCGCCGGGGGAGTTTGGGAGGGGTTTGGGAGGGGGGCTCTGTGGGTTCTGGAGAAGGTCCTGATACTATTAACTCTGGCGCTGGACTTGTAGTTCTAGTCTGAAGGTCACGGCTTGGCTCTACGTCTACTTCACTTCCTGGTAGAGAAAACAGGACCACACCAAACAGAAAGCTCCTGTAAGGGTTAAGGGCCTTTTCAATATTGTCTGATATCATTTTGAAATGATCTTGTTTATAATGTAAATACCATAAAATTGCTCTGTGACATTTAATGAATTAAAATGATAAATTGTCTAGATTTTGGTCTGGAGCACAAGTCGTTTAGCATGTCAATTCATACTTCATTGAATGTTACAGGAAATGAATTAACAGCTATGATGACAATGCGTTTCGAAATTAGATTCAACATCTCATTTGATCCCATTATCCCATTTTGGTGGGTTAGAATAACCACCCCAGACTAGCAACATCTAGTTCTCATGATATTCATTCATGTATCATCATAACTGAGTCTGTGAGGTATTGAAAGGCTTGTCCCTCTATGGTCAGTGCTGTAGTCCACAGTCCACCACACCTCTTCCTGGCTCCTACTGTAGAATGTGAATGGAACCCCATATTAAGAGTTCCACGCCCTAGCGGCTGGCGCTACCACAGCCAAAACCACACTACAATCACATACAAATCACTGGGGTATGCCTGGGACCTAAAAGCTAGCCACTCACTACATTTCAAACTATCATGCAAAGCATTTTCCCACAGGCAGCTAAAGTAATGTCCATCCCATCCCAGAACATATTTGGGATTTAGCAACATACACTTACAGACACCTCATTCTGAAGCACACAGAAAAACAAGAATGAAATCCTTTTCTTATCAAGTCCTGATGATTTTTCCCCCCAACAGTCAACATACAGCCATCATTAGTGCAGCTGACTCTATTTCCAAAGTGTGAGTGAATCACCCTCCTTGTGTTAACTCAGACCTCGGGAACAAATAAATAAAACTTCTCTGGACCGGTAATGATTGTTAAATGTTTGGAGAACGTTATGTTACTCTGAATCTGAGATGGGAGTTTTAATGTTAGTTAAACGTTTGGAAAAGGTTATTTACCCTGCGTCTGGGATGTCTGGGATGGAATGGTGCCAGCGTCTTCCGGAGAGGCGATGGAGGAGGGCGTGGCACAGCGGGGGGAGGCGGAGCGACTGGAGGGGGTGGGGCTCAGGCTCAGGGTGATCTCTGTGCGCCCCCTGGGTGGCGCTCTCGTGCGCTCTCTCTCTTTCTCATACTCCTCTGCTGCGAGCCTCTCAACACACTTATATCTGGAAGAGGGAGTCCC
Organism: Oncorhynchus gorbuscha; assembly: GCF_021184085.1. Lineage (NCBI taxonomy): Eukaryota > Metazoa > Chordata > Actinopteri > Salmoniformes > Salmonidae > Oncorhynchus > Oncorhynchus gorbuscha. The sequence goes on from NW_025746179.1 coordinate 3,986, forward strand.
AGAATATTCTTCAAAAAGGAATTTTACTTCACCTGTTTTGTTTAGGTCTATTGTTATATCATATCTATCTCTTGGGGGTAGGAGAAGATTTCTCTAACCTCGAGGCTACTGCCACCCCCTACCAGTAATATACTGTATTCAGTTCCCTCACACTTCCTTTTCTGAAACAGTGGCCAAATGTCTGGGACTCTGTGATGCATCTCGGATTTCTCCATGTGCTTAATTGACCCATAAATGTTGAAGATACCTACAGTATCCTTCAGCGACTTCTCCACAGATGGGTCTGATAACAGTGTTTCATCTTGATTTAGACGTCACACACATAACCTAGGATTCCTGTTTTAAATAACACTGATCATACATATGTCTGGAAGGTGGTACATTACACATGCATAGCCTACCTTATCTGGACCGTATCCATGACTTAAAGCCAATTCCACCCCTCGTCCCATTCAGTTGTAGATGTCTTAATGCACAGCAGCAGGTTTAGAGGGGGCCTGACACCTATATTTCAGCCCAGAGGCTGAGCCTGACTTGTTCTACATCTGCTAACAATTCTCCTCAAAAAGGTTTCAAGGCATATTACTCCCTCATGTCAGAGTCTTTCTGTTGTACTTATTACAGGAGAATGATTCTAGAATCTAGATTTATAGAGCACAGTGTCTATCTGAATAATTCTAGAATCTTCATTTATATAGAGCACAGTGTCTATCTGAATGATTCTTGAGTCTTGATTGATATAAAGCACTGTGTCTATCTGAATGATTCTAGAATCTACATTTATATAGAGCACAGTGTCTATCTGAATGATTCTAGAATCTTAATTGATATAAACACTGTATCTGTCTGAATGATTATAGAATCCACATTGCTAGAGGGCAATGTGTCTATTTGTATATTAGAAATGAAAGTAGACAACATACCTCTCTTCTCTGGCCTGTCTTGTCTCTTCCCTCTTGTCCATATAATCCCGACTGATAATGTTCCAAGTAAGTGAGTGTGAGAGAGAGAGAAA
>NW_025746179.1:7500-55000 GCF_021184085.1 Oncorhynchus gorbuscha
AAGCTAAGTCTTACCTATAAGACTATGAGACTAGTGTTAACCTGGAGGCTAAGTCTTACCTATAAGACTATGAGACTAGTGTTAACCTGGAGGCTAAGTCTTACCTATAAGACTAGTGTTAACCTGGAGGCTAAGTCTTACCTATACGACTAGTGTTAACCTGGAGGCTAAGTCTTACCTATAAGACTAGTGTTAACCTGGAGGCTAAGTCTTACCTATAAGACTAGTGTTAACCTGGAGGCTAAGTCTTACCTATTAGACTAGTGTTAACCTGGAGGCTAAGTCTTACCTATAAGACTAATGTTAGCACAGTGGCTATGTCTTACCTATAAGACTATAAGACTAGTGTTAACCTGGAGGCTAAGTCTTACCTATAAGACTCGTGTTAGTACAGTGGCTAAGTCTTACCTATACGACTATAAGACTAGTGTTAACCAGGAGGCTAAGTCTTACCTATAAGACTAGTGTTAGCACAGTGGCTAAGTCTTACCTATAAGACTAGTGTTAACCTGGAGGCTAAGTCTTACCTATAAGATTAGTGTTAACCTGGAGGCTAAGTCTTACCTATAAGACTAGTGTTAACCTGGAGGCTAAGTCTTACCTATAAGACTAGTGTTAACCTGGAGGCTAAGTCTTACCTATAAGACTAGTGTTAACCTGGAGGCTAAGTCTTACCTATAAGACTAGTGTTAACCTGGAGGCTAAGTCTTACCTATAAGACTAGTGTTAACCTGGAGGCTAAGTCTTACCTATAAGACTATAAGACTAGTGTTAACCTGGAGGCTAAGTCTTACCTATAAGACTAGTGTTAACCTGGCTAAGTCTTACCTATAAGACTAAGTGTTAACCTGGAGGCTAAGTCTTATTAGACTAGTGTTAACCTGGAGGCTAAGTCTTACCTATAAGACTAGTGTTAACCTGGAGGCTAAGTTTTACCTATAAGACTAGTGTTAACCTGGAGGCTAAGTCTTACCAATAAGACTAGTGTTAACCTGGAGGCTAAGTCTTACCTATAAGACTAGTGTTAACCTGGAGGCTAAGTCTTACCTATAAGACTAGTGTTAACCTGGAGGCTAAGTCTTACCTATAAGACTAGTGTTAACCTGGAGGCTAAGTCTTACCTATAAGACTAGTGTTAACCTGGAGGCTAAGTCTTACCTATACGACTAGTGTTAACCTGGAGGCTAAGTCTTACCTATAAGACTAGTGTTAACCTGGAGGCTAAGTCTTACCTATAAGACTAGTGTTAACCTGGAGGCTAAGTCTTACCTATAAGACTAGTGTTAACCTGGAGGCTAAGTCTTACCTATTAGACTAGTGTTAACCTGGAGGCTAAGTCTTACCTATAAGACTAGTGTTAACCTGGAGGCTAAGTCTTACCTATAAGACTAGTGTTAACCTGGAGGCTAAGTCTTACCAATAAGACTAGTGTTAACCTGGAGGCTAAGTCTTACCTATAAGACTAGTGTTAACCTGGAGGCTAAGTCTTACCTATAAGACTAGTGTTAACCTGGAGGCTAGGTCTTACCTATAAGACTAGTGTTAACCTGGAGGCTAAGTCTTACCTATAAGACTAGTGTTAGCACAGTGGCTAAGTCTTACCTTCCAGCACTAACGGGTGCTCTAGATGTATACAATACAGCTGTTTGGCTGCTGAAGGGAAACAGTGAGGAGAGAGAGGAGAGGGACAGTCAAGTACAAATTGTAATGAAGGAAAGAAGCATGCAAGGGTTAAACACAAAGAAAACGGAAGTCTGGAGAACGATTGACTGAAGGATTGTAGCAAGATACATGGTGATTCCAAGAAGCAAGAGAATATTTCTGCCCCTCCCCCCACTGACACGGACTCTACATACTCTTTAAAAACAATCAAACCTTTTTTAAATTCCCATAAAGCCCACAGTTGAAAGACCTCTACTTCCTGGTGGGTCATTAAGACTAGGATGATATGGGATAGGAGGTAGGGAGTGCTCTACTGTAGGCCTACACACTGAGGCACTTCTGGCCTGGTCTGTTCACAATATGGCAACACTACTTTCCATCCTATCTCTGTTGCTGCAGCTCCACACAACATTACAGACATCTAAGAGACACTCAAATGTGAGTTATGGTGCATTTTCATTTTTGAATTTTATTTTCTAGGCATGTCTGGGTTTAACTGTGGTGCAACGCCACAATGAAAGACAGATGAGCAGTAAATGTCAGGGAAACGTAGTGTTCTCAACTGGAGTTGCACATCTACCAGCTGACTCCGTCAAGGAAACGATACGTCTTTGTTCAAATTCTTCTCTTTCTTTTTTCCCTGTGTGTGCGTGCCATCCGGGATGGATGATAGAAGCAACATAAAATACAACACAGCGGACAGGGAAATGTAGCAGCCTACTGGGCATCTGGTGTTAAACTATCTTTAAAAGGCCCATTGCAGAAGTTTTTATCTCAATATCAAATCATTTCTGGATAAACATTAAGTACCTCACAGTGATTTTCTTTCAGCTCAAATGGTCAAAAAGAAACAAAAATAGCTTCTTAGGAAAGAGCAATTTCTCAAGCATGAATTTAGCTAGGACTATCTGGGAGTGGTTTGAGTAGGGAGGGGAAAACTGAAAACTAGCTGTTATTGGCAGAGAGGTTTGTAAATCTCTCTCTTATTGGTCTGTGGAGCCGGTTCAGAAGGGAAACCCCAGTGTGGTGACATCACCTGATCACATCAGCAGATATTGCACCAATTGGATTCACACTCTACTTCCATTCGGTCTATTTAAGTTGACCAGTTGTACACATGCTTCCTGGATGCTGGATGGCACGTGAATGCACATCTCTTGCTGTTGTTGTTGCTGTAACTAGCTGTTACTCGCTATGCTTGCTGATTGTGATATCCCATCACCAGCCCAGCCTCCACCTGTGGGTTGTGTGTCTCTTCCTTCAGGGGATTTGGTACAGCATGTCGTGCTCACTGCCTGCACTTATGTCATCCTCTTCACATGACGCTTGGCTCTAGCAGTGAGCTGGCCTGAAGGAGCAGAGCCCTAATGCCAAGACTATGCATTGTCATTTTTTCTAACGAATGGTTAAATGTACATGTGTTGTTTCATTTCTGAAACTCATCTACCGTGGTGATGTCACCAGGCAGGCCAGAACTCCATCCCATCAAAACAGGCGGAGGTTTCAGGCGGTCTTTTAAATCAGTTCTTACACTAAAAGGGTATTTTCATTATTTTCACAATTTCATAGTATTATTCCAACCTCATAGTGTGGAAATATATATACAACACAGGAAAAGCAAATGTTTTACTGCACTGGGCCTTTAAAGGTCAAAGGAATGGCGAGGCAAGCTAAAGATGTGTTCAACTGGACACAAGTTAAAGCATACATAACATGCATGAGGGAGACCATCTACAAGTGCCTCGTAGGCCACGGAAAGCAAATATGACTCGACCACACAGAATCTGTCTGACACGGTAGACATTAACACTATGTCTATACCCCTTGTACAAAAGACATTCAATACGGCAGCTTCTCAGCCAAGTGGATTGTGAGGGAGCAAGCCAGGTAGACATGAAGACACAGACACCAGTGTTGAGGGATGACAGTGTATATTTAAGAGTTGGGGAGGTATTCCTTCATAGTGAATGTAATGCCAGAGGTGAAGAAGTGAACTGTAGAGCTCCTGTTGCTGCTGCACCTCTACCTGTAGCGCTGTTGTCTGGCCACGCCCCTCTCAACACACTCCTCGGCCTCAGCAGATGCAGACACCTGGCTCAGGTCCACACCAGGGAGGAGTGGGAGGGGCTTGGGCGGTTGAAGGTAGGACTGACTATGTCCCCTCGAGGGGGAGGAAGAGGAGGGTACAGAGGTGCTGTGCTGTTGGCCCAGAGGGTGGGCAGTGCCTGGCAGTCTCCCCCAGCCAAGCACTATGACCAGGGAAGTAGATCTGGGACTGGGAGAGACCACCTGGGGGTTAGAGCCAGTGTTTCTAGGGAGGGGTAGACACAGGGGCCATAGGGCTGGCCATGGCCACACTCTCTCTCTCTCTCTCTCTGAGGCGGCTGAGGCGTCAGGGATGAGGTTGACCATACAGTGAAAAGGAGAACACAAGCTAGAGGAGTCCTCTACTGCCTGCACGGGCACCATGCTAAAACAACAGAGTAACAGAGCAAAGGGGAGGACAAAGGGGTTGGGGTATATCCAAGGGGAATACATTACACATTTACAATAACAGATATGCTTTTTTTTGACACACCCATACACTGTTAACAACACTATACATCGTCCAGGAAGGGAGAGATGGATGGAGGACAAGACTGAAAGAAAGATATGGAAGAAGAGGTTCTATTTGGGGGAAAAACTGTTTTCCTGAAATACCTGTGGAAGCCCTTTCTAGTGGTCTCTGTGATATCATGACTCTCATCATCTTCCTCATCCTCATCCTCCTCCTCCTCTTCCTCCTCCTCCTCTTCCTCCTCTCTGAAAAGGAGGGGTGGAGGGATGGATGGAGGGGAGGGGAGGGAGAAAATAGACAGGAAAGAGTAGAAAGAGGAAAAGGAGGAGAAATGCAACAGACAACATGAACAAAATACAGTAGAAAACTGTCCAGAAAAAGAGAGAAGTGACAGACAGAATGCAGTACACACAGAACACCCTGTCAAAACTGACGAGGGAGGTCAAAATGTGTCCACGAGGCAGTATAGTTCAAAGAGGTTCATAGCTTTTAATTAGTATGTCCTCATTTCATTCATTACATACAGTGCTTGATAACATTAAAAAACAGCATGAGAACTGACTAAATCAATGTCAGCTAACCATCTGGCACACACCAGCAGCTCTGGACCAGCCTGTAACATCTTAGGGACCAGTAACGGTCCCCGGACCAGCGATCATAGTGTACATCCCAAATGGCACCCTATTCCCTATATAGTGCATTACTTTTGACTAGAGCCATATGGACTTTGGTCAGAAGTGCACAATGTAGGAGAATGGTGTCACTTGAGATGCAACCATTGACTAGGCTGTGACTGTGTGGTCATATCTGGAGGGTTTTAATAGATAAAGGATTGTCGCATACATCATATGCATACGAGAGTCTTTCTAGGGCCATTGTGCTGTCAGGTTTCCTCTGACCCACCCGCCTGTGTTTCATTACCGATATGGAAAACACTGATCTTCAAAGGCGGTCTGAATTTCCTGTGTGTGGTGGACTGGACTGGTGGGAGTCTGTATCATATAACCCTCTGGGTTCAATTGAACTATCTGCAGAACCGAACTGGAGCGCTACCAGAAATGCTAGCAGAAATGCTAGCAGAAATGCTAGCAGAAATGCTAGCAGAAATGCTAGTTACTAATGGTGGACAGTATGATGCTGTGTGTGGCAGGGTGAAAGGTAGCCATCACACTGTGCCTTCAGAAAGTATTCCCACCCCTTGACTTTTTCCACATTTTGTTGAATATTTTTTATTTTTAACAATTTGATTAAATATGACGAGCTGAAATGTCTTGAGTCAATAAGTATTCAACCCCTTTGTTATGGCTGAAATAAGTTCAGGAGTAAAGATTTGCTGAATAAATCACATAATACATTGCTCTGTCTGCAATAATAGTGTTCAACATCATTTTTGAATGACTACCTCATCTCTGTAACCCACACATACAATTATTTGTAAGGTCGCTAAGTAGAGCAGTGAATTTGAAAAACCTGTTTAACCACAAAGCCCAGGGAGGTTTTCCAATGCCTCGCACCTATTGGTCGATAGGTCAAAATAAAAAAGCAGATATTGAATATCTCTTTGAGTATGGTGGTTATTAATTACACTTTGGGTGGTGTATCAATACACACAGTCACTACAAAGTATGAGGCCAATGGCGACTTTAAAACACTTACAGAGTTTAATGGCTGTGATAGGAGGAAAATGAGGATGAATCAACAACATTGTAGTTACTCCACAATACTAACCTAATTGAAAGAGTGAAAAGGAAGCCTGTACAGAATCAAAATATTCCAAAACATGCATCTTTTTGCAACACGGCACTAAAGTAGTACTGCAAAAAATGTGGCAAAGCAATTCCCTTTTTGTCCTGAATACAAAGTTTTAAGTTTGGGGCAAATCTAATACAACACATTGTACCACTCTCCAGATTTTTAAGCATAGTGGTGGCTGCATCATGTTATGGGTATGCTTATAATCATTTTTCAGGATAACAAATAAATGGAATGGAGCTAAATCCTAGAGGAAAACTTAGTTCAGTCTGCTGATCACCAGACCCTGGGAGATGAATTCACCTTTCAGAAGGTCAATAACCTAAAACACAAGGCCAAATCTACATTGGAGTTGCTTAGCAAGAAGACAGTGGATACTCCTGAGTGGCCCAGCTACAGTTTAGACTTACAACTCTGTTTGAAAATCTATTGGAAGACCTGCAAATGGTTGTCTAGCAATAATTAACAACCAATTTGACAAAGTTTGAAGAATTTTGAATAGAATAATGGGCAAGTGTTACACAATCCAGGTGTGAAAAGCTCTTAGAGACTTACCCAGAAAGACTCACAGCTGAAATCGCTCTTAGAGACTTACCCAGAAAGACTCACAGCTGAAATCGCTCTTAGAGACTTACCCAGAAAGACTCACAGCTGAAATCGCTCTTAGAGACTTACCCAGAAAGACTCACAGCTGAAATCGCTCTTAGAGACTTACCCAGAAAGACTCACAGCTGAAATCGCAGCCAAGGGTGCTTCTACAAAATATTGACTCAGGGGTGTGAATACTTATGTAAATGAGATATTGCAGTATTTAAATTTCAATAGGCATTATTATTTTGCTTTAGTTAAGCATGAATTCCTAGTGGTTATGTACACATTAACATTATTGAAGTAAAACTATTGCAGTGTTGGTTGAAATTCAACAAACACTCCCTCAAAGGGAAACATGACTTGTGACAGATAGGACACATACAGGGATGCATCCCAAATGGTACCTTTACTGCCAAAAGTAGTGCACTACATAGGTAATAGGGTGTCATTTAGGACACGAGCACAGAAATAACTAATAATAAGTCCTAATAACCAATAATAACTCCTAATAATGAATAATAACTCCTGATAATTCCTATCACTGTTTACAGAAGGTTCCATTTCCTTCAGCAGCTCCACGAGCTCACAAAACGTTGAGAGTCTGAAGATGAATCTAAAGGTCACTTTGAAACAGTAGCCCGTGCTCTGTCTCTGTTTTATGACTACATAATGACGTTCTTCATTCATATTGACTCTGGTTGGAACACACACATCTGTCCCAGACTATAACGTAACACAACACTGGCAGTCAAACCCTTTCCTGTTCTGAACTGTATCGTGGATCCAGAATCATCTGTGTGTTTTCCAATTCCTCACAGCTGACTTCTCTGGGTAGTGAAGTAAAAATAAACCGAACCACTTCAGCTGACCATTTAAGATCATATTGGCAAGTTTCAGTTAATAACAGAAGCAGGGCAGGGATATGCTTCTCCCTTTAACGCATTCACACTTTCTACCTCTGCCCTTCCCCTTCTCCTGTTTGCCCCACCCATCACCCACTCTCCTCCGCTCCAACTCACCTTTCGCTGACGTCGTCGATGCCCTGGCCTCCGAAGGGCAGGAAGCTACCGTTGTGTCCTCCGTGAGAGTGAGGGCTGCTGGGAGAAGCGGGGGCTGAGGTGAGTCCTCTCCCGTTCTGGAGGGAGTGTCTCCGGCTGCGTCTCCTCTCCAGGCCTCGCCGGTCGTTGGTGCCCCCCACGCTGGCACGCCGCCGGTTCTTCCGACCCACGGTAGGCGTCTGGCTCTCGTCGTCCCCGTCCTCATGGCGCAGAGCAGTCTGGAGGCACAACAGCGAACAGTTAGACTAGCAGGGGACATGAGGTCCCAAGCAGACATGGGTCAACACTTAGGACTATTCCATTGGTCCCATTGAGGACAAACTAAATCAAGCTGGTCAAGTATTTATTTGTATATTTGACCATGTTTTGTACCTATAGTGCTCTGCTAGTGTTTCTACAACAAACTATTTAAGTGACTAAGCCAGGAAGTGAATTCCACTACGCCGAGGAGGTGGAGGTACCTCGTAGATGTTAAACTGCTCCATGAGATCCAGGTCTGTTCCCTTCCTGCTACGGTGTCTCTGAGACATGGCCTCCATGCCCTGCTCCTCCAAACAGTCCACCACGTCATAGAATGAGTCCTGGTCAGGCAGGCCTGCTAGAGTCTGAAACACACACACAAATGTCATCATTTGGGAGAGAGAGATAGAGTTGTAAAGAGAGAGATGTAGAAATAAATGTAATTCGAGAGAGAAATGTAGAAATGTAGAAAGAGTGAAAGAAATAGAAGACAAAGAGATGAGAGTGAAATGTAGAGAGAGAAAAATATGCAGAGAGAGAGAGAGAAAAAGAGATGAAGAGAGAGAGAGAGGAATGAAGAGAGACCGACCTTGTTGATGAGGGTCATGGCATACACCAGCAGCTCTGTGTCCACCCCATCCTTCTCCTCCAGAATCTCCATGGCATTGGACCACAGCTTACAGCCTGCACCACAAAGCATGCACCACACAGTCGGTCCAAAGGTACCACAATCCACCTATGCTCTGCATTCAAATAAACCATATATATAGAGAAAATACACTTTGAACAGAACCATATGGATATCAGGAGTAGATCATGTGATATTAGACTAATAGAAGCTGAAACAGTAATGCTATCAAGAGTAGATCATGTGATATTAGACTAATAGAAGCTGAAACAGTAATGATATCAGGAGTAGATCATGTGATATTAGACTAATAGAAGCTGAAACAGTAATGCTATCAAGAGTAGATCATGTGATATTAGACTAATAGAAGCTGAAACAGTAATGATATCAGGAGTAGTTCATGTGATATTAGACTAATAGAAGTTGAAACAGTAATGATATCAGGAGTAGATCGTGTGATATTAGACGAAAATAAGCTGAAACTGTAATGATATCAGGAGTAGATCATATGATATTAGACGAATATAAGCTGAAACTGTAATGATATCAGGAGTAGATCATGTGGTATTAGACTAATAGAAGCTGAAACTGTAATGATATGATATCAGACATGACTGTAGATCATGTGATATTAGACTAATAGAAGTTGAAACTGTAATGATATCAGGAGGAGATCATGTAATATTAGACTAATAGAAGCTGAAACTGTAATGATATCAGGAGTAGATCATGTGATATTAGACTAATAGAAGCTGAAACAGTAATGATATCAGGAGTAGATCATGTAATATTAGACTAATAGAAGTTGAAACAGTAATGATATCAGGAGTAGATCGTGTGATATTAGACGAATATAAGCTGAAACTGTAATGATATCAGGAGTAGATCATATGATATTAGACGAATATAAGCTGAAACTGTAATGATATCAGGAGTAGATCATGTGGTATTAGACTAATAGAAGCTGAAACTGTAATGATATCAGGAGTAGATCATGTGATATTAGACTAATAGAAGTTGAAACTGTAATGATATCAGGAGGAGATCATGTAATATTAGACTAATAGAAGCTGAAACTGTAATGATATCAGGAGTAGATCATGTAATATTAGACAAATATAAGCTGAAACAGTAATGATATCAGGAGTAGATCATGTGATATTAGACTAATAGAAGCTGAAACTGTAATGATATCAGGAGTAGATCATGTGATATTAGACGAATATAAGCTGAAACAGTAATGATATCAGGAGTAGATCATATGATATTAGACTAATAGAAGCTGAAACTGTAATGATATCAGGAGTAGATCGAGTAATATTAGACTAATAGAAGCTGAAACAGTAATGATATCAGGAGTAGATCATGTGATATTAGACTAATAGAAGCTGAAACTGTAATGATATCAGGAGTAGATCATGTAATATTAGACTAATAGAAGTTGAAACAGTAATGATATCAGGAGTAGATCGTGTGATATTAGACGAATATAAGCTGAAACTGTAATGATATCAGGAGTAGATCATATGATATTAGACGAATATAAGCTGAAACTGTAATGATATCAGGAGTAGATCATGTGGTATTAGACTAATAGAAGCTGAAACTGTAATGATATCAGGAGTAGATCATATGATATTAGACTAATAGAAGCTGAAACTGTAATGATATCAGGAGTAGATCGAGTAATATTAGACTAATAGAAGCTGAAACTGTAATGATATCAGGAGTAGATCATGTGATATTAGACTAATAGAAGCTGAAACTGTAATGATATCAGGAGTAGATCATGTAATATTAGACTAATAGAAGTTGAAACAGTAATGATATCAGGAGTAGATCGTGTGATATTAGACGAATATAAGCTGAAACTGTAATGATATCAGGAGTAGATCATATGATATTAGACGAATATAAGCTGAAACTGTAATGATATCAGGAGTAGATCATGTGGTATTAGACTAATAGAAGCTGAAACTGTAATGATATCAGGAGTAGATCATGTGATATTAGACTAATAGAAGTTGAAACTGTAATGATATCAGGAGGAGATCATGTAATATTAGACTAATAGAAGCTGAAACTGTAATGATATCAGGAGTAGATCATGTAATATTAGACAAATATAAGCTGAAACAGTAATGATATCAGGAGTAGATCATGTGATATTAGACTAATAGAAGCTGAAACTGTAATGATATCAGGAGTAGATCATGTGATATTAGACAAATATAAGCTGAAACAGTAATGATATCAGGAGTAGATCATATGATATTAGACTAATAGAAGCTGAAACTGTAATGATATCAGGAGTAGATCGAGTAATATTAGACTAATAGAAGCTGAAACAGTAATGATATCAGGAGTAGATCATGTGATATTAGACTAATAGAAGCTGAAACTGTAATGATATCAGGAGTAGATCATGTAATATTAGACAAATAGAAGCTGAAACAGTAATGATATCAGGAGTAGATCATGTGATATTAGACTAATAGAAGTTGAAACTGTAATGATATCAGGAGTAGATCATGTGATATTAGACTAATAGAAGTTGAAACAGTAATGATATCAGGAGTAAATCATGTGATATTAGACTAATAGAAGTTGAAACTGTAATGATGTCAGGAGTAGATCATGTGATATTAGACTAATAGAAGCTGAATCAGTAATGATATCAGGAGTAGATCATGTGATATTAGACGAATATAAGCTGAAACTGTAATGATATCAGGAGTAGATCGAGTAATATTAGACTAATAGAAGCTGAAACAGTAATGATATCAGGAGTAGATTGAGTAATATTAGACTAATAGAAGTTGAAACTGTAATGATATCAGGAGTAGATCGAGTAATATTAGACTAATAGAAGCTGAAACAGTAATGATATCAGGAGTAGATCATGTGATATTAGACTAATAGAAGTTGAAACTGTAATGATATCAGGAGTAGATCATGTAATATTAGACAAATAGTAGCTGAAACAGTAATGATATCAGGAGTAGATCATGTGATATTAGACTAATAGAAGCTGAAACTGTAATGATATCAGGAGTAGATCATGTGATATTAGACTAATAGAAGCTGAAACTGTAATGATATCAGGAGTAGATCATGTAATATTAGACAAATAGAAGCTGAAACTGGACTAGTTGTAGGCAGCTCAAGTGTCCTGAACAGTTTCCAGGGTAGTAGTGTGTGTGTGTGTGTGTGTGTGTGTGTGTGTGTGTGTGTGTGTGTGTGTGTGTGTGTGTGTGTGTGTGTGTGTGTGTGTGTGTGTGTGTGTGTGTGTGTGTGTGTGTGTGTGTGTGTGTGTGTGTGTGTGTGTGTGTGTGTGTGAACATGAGGCAGCGCTACAGTCAGACAGTGGGGTCATGGACCGTCTCAGTCTTACCCAGAGCTCCTGGTATCTGGTTCTCTCTCGTTACACAGCCACAGGAGTGATGGGCTTTTACAGAGGCAGGTAACTGAACCCCACCAGAGGAGAGAGTCACAGTCTTTTTCAATAAACCCACACACTTACCTCCCGCGGTGTCTACAATGTGTGTGTGTAGGGTAGTGGTCTGGTCTCTCCTACCTCTCTTGGTGTCCACAGTGTTGACAGCATGGATGAGCAGGGCAGTGTTGGGTTCAGTGTACTCCACAAACACCAGTAACAGTTTCAGAGCTGTCTTCACTACCAGACGGAACTACACACAAACACACACACACACACACACACACACACACACACACACACACACACACACACACACACACACACACACACACACACACACACACACACACACACACACACACACACACACACACACACACACACACACACACACACACACACACACACACACACACACACACACACACACACACACACACAGAGCAGAAAAAGGTTTTATGCACCAGGGACCATATCAATCTCATTCTGCATGTTATAACTGCTTCAGTGACCAACGAGGTGCAGCATGCATGTTAACCACTGATAGGGTTTAAACGTGACCAACGAGGTGCAGCATGCATGTTAACCACTGATAGGGTTTAAACGTGACCAACGAGGTGCAGCATGCATGTTAACCACTGATAGGGTTTAAATGTGACCAACGAGGTGCAGCATGTTAACCACTGAAAGGGTTTAAATGTGACCAACGAGGTGCAGCATGTTAACCACTGATAGGATTTAAATGTGACCAACGAGGTGCAGCATGTTAACCACTGATAGGATTTAAATGTGACCAACGAGGTGCAGCATGTTAACCACTGATAGGGTTTAAATGTGACCAACGAGGTGCAGCATGTTAACCACTGATAGGGTTTAAACGTGACCAACGAGGTGCAGCATGTTAACCACTGATAGGGTTTAAATGTGACCAACGAGGTGCAGCATGTTAACCACTGATAGGATTTAAATGTGACCAACGAGGTGCAGCATGTTAACCACTGATAGGGTTTAAATGTGACCAACGAGGTGCAGCATGCATGTTAACCAATGATAGGGTTTAAATGTGACCAACGAGGTGCAGCATGTTAACCACTGATAGGGTTTAAATGTGACCAACGAGGTGCAGCATGCATGTTAACCACTGATAGGGTTTAAATGTGTCATTACATAGTGCCCGATAAGAGGTTTTCCTGCTCTGACAGCCCTGAGTGGTTGTGTCATGTTTTGTCATTAATTATCATGTCTTGTCCCTGTGCTTCCCATTCTATTCGTTTCCCTCTGCTGGTCTTATTAGGTTCTTTCCCTCTTTCTAACCACTGATAGGGTTTAAATGTCTCTCTTCTCTCATCGTTCCGTTCCTGCTCCCAGCTGTTCCTATTCCCCTAATCATCATTTAGTCTTCCCACACCTGTTCCCGATCCTTTTCCCTGATTAGAGTCCCTATTTCTCTTCTTGTTGAGACCTGCCCTGTCGGATCCTCATCTATAATTCACCGTGCTGTGTCTATGTTTTGCCCTGTCGTGTCGTGTTTCCCTCAGATGCTGCGTGGTGAGCAGGTGTCTGAGTCTGCTAGGTTCAAGTGCCTTCCCGAGGCAACCTGCAGTTCTCGATCAAGTCTCCAGTCTGTTCTCGTCTTTACGAGTAGTATTATGCTTTTTGTTTTGTAAAGTTTATTACTGGATTAAATACTCTGTTTTCGCCAAGTCGCTTTTGGGTCCTCATTCACCTGCATGACAGAAGGATCCGACCGAGGAATGGACCCAGCGACTACAGACGCTCGTAACACTGCCGTCGAGATCCAAGGAGCCATGCTCGGAGACAGAGCAGGAATTGTCTGCTGCTCGCCATGCCGTGGAGAACCTGGCCGCTCAGGTTTCCGACCTCTCTGGACAGTTCCAGAGTCTTCGTCTCGTGCCACCTGTTACTTCCTGGCCTGCCGAGTCTCCAGAACCTAGGGTTAATAACCCACCTTGCTACTCCGGGCAGCCCACTGAGTGCCGCTCCTTTCTCACCCAGTGTGAGATTGTGTTCTCTCTCCAACCCAACACATACTCTAGAGAGAGAGCTCGGGTTGCTTACGTCATTTCACTCCTTACTGGCCGGGCCCGTGAGTGGGGCACAGCTATCTGGGAGGCAAGGGCTGATTGTTCTAACAATTACCAGAACTTTAAAGAGGAGATGATTCGGGTTTTGACCGTTCAGTTTTTGGGAGGCTTCTAGGGTCCTGGCTTCCCTATGCCAAGGTGATCGATCCATAACGGATTACTCTATAGAGTTTCGTACTCTTGCTGCCTCTAGTGACTGGAGAGAGCCGGCGCTGCTCGCTCGTTTTCTGGAGGGACTCCACACAGTGGTCAAAGATGAGATTCTCTCTCGGGAGGTTCCTTCCAGTGTGGACTCTTTGATTGCTCTCGCCATCCGCATAGAACACGGGTAGATCTTCGTCACCAGGCTCGTGGAAGAGAGCTCGCATCAACGGTGTTTCCCTGCTCCGCATAGCAACCATCTCCCTCCTCTGGCTCTGAGACTGAGCCCATGCAGCTGGGAGGGATTCGCATCTCGACTAAGGAGAGGGAACGGAGGATCACCAACCGCCTGTGCCTCTATTGAGATTTGATGGACATTTTGTTAATTCATGTCCAGTAAGAGGCCAGAGCCCATCAGTAAGCGGAGGGCTACTGGTGAGCGCTACTACTCAGGTCTCTTCATCTAGATCCTGTACTACTATGTCGGTCCATCTACGCTGGACCGGAGAGGTGCTACATGCAGTGCCTTGATTGACTCTGGGGCTGAGGGTTGTTTCATGGAGAAGCATGGGTTCGGAAACATAACATTCCTTTCAGACAGTTAGACAAGCCTACGCCCATGTTTGCCTTAGATGGTAGTCATCTTCCCAGTATCAGATTTGAGACACTACCTTTTTCTCACAGTATCTGGTAACCACAGTGAGACTATTTCTTTTTTGATTTTTCAGTTCACCTTTCACACCTGTTGTTTTGGGTCATCCCTGGCTAGTATGTCATAATCCTTCTATTAATTGGTCTTGTAATTCTATCCTATCCTGGAACGTATCTTGTCATGTGAAGTGCTTAATGTCTGCCATCCCTCCCATTTCTTCTGTCCCCACTTCTCAGGAGGAACCTGGCGATTTGACAGGAGTGCCGGAGGAATATCATGATCTGCGCACGGTCTTCAGTCGGTCCCGAGCCAACTCCCTTCCTCCTCACCGGTCGTATGATTGTAGTATTGATCTCCTTCGGGGACCACTCCTCCTCGGGGTAGACTATACTCTCTGTCGGCTAAGAACGTAAGGCTCTCGAGGATTATTTATCTGTGTCTCTTGACGCCGGTACCATAGTGCCTTCTTCCTCTCCGGCCGGGGCGGGGTTCTTTTTGTTAAGAAGAAGGACGGTACTCTGCGCCCCTGCGTGGATTATCGAGGGCTGAATGACATAACGGTTAAGAATCGTTATCCGCTTCCCCTTATGTCATCAGGAAGAGATTCTGCAGGGAGCCAGGTGCTTTACTAAGTTGGACCAGTAAGCTTACCATCTCGTGCGCATCAGAGAGGGGGTTTAAAGTGGAAAACGGGTTTAACACTCCGTTAGGGCATTTTGAGTACCGGGTTCTGCCGTTTGGTCTCGCCAATGCGCCAGCTGTTTTTCAGGCATTAGTTAATGATGTTACAGAGACATGCTGAACATCTTTGTTTTTGTCTATCTTGATGAATCCTGATTTTTTCACCGTCACTCGAGATTCATGTTCAGCACGTTCGACGTGTTCTACAGCGCCTTTTAGAGAATTGTCAGCATGTAAAGGCTGAAGTGCTCTTTTCATGTCTCCTCCGTTACTTTTCTCGGTTCCGTTATTTCCGCTGAAGGCATTCAGATGGATTCCGCTAAGGTCCAAGCTGTCAGTGATTGGCCCGTTCCAAGGTCACGTGTCGAGTTGCAGCGCTTTTTAGGTTTCGACTAATTTCATCGGCGTTTCCGTAATTCGGTCAAGTTATGCCCCTTAGCTCTTACTTCTGTCAAGACGTGTTTTAAGTGGTCCGGTTAGGAGCTTTTGATCTTCTAAAACACGTTTACGACGCTCCTATCCTCGTTACTCTGACGTCACTAGACAATTCATTTCGACCTTCAGAGGAGGCGTGGGAGCCATTCTATCCCAGCGCTTCCAGTCTGATAAGGTTCATCCTTGCGCTTATTTTTCTCATCGCCTGTCGCCATCTGAGCGCAACTATGATGTGGGTAACCGTGAACTGCTCGCCATCCAGTTAGCCCTAGGCGAATAACAGTGGTTGGAGGGGGCGACCGTTCCTTTTGTCGTTTGGACAGACCATACAGAACCTTGGTACATCCGTTCTACGACTTAATGCCCGTCAAGCTCGTTGGCGTTGTTTTTCGCTCGTTTCGAGTTTGTGATTTCTTACCGTCCGGGTAGCAAGAAACCAAGCCTGATGCCTTATCCCGTCTGTTTAGTTCTTCTGTGGCTTCTACTGATCCCAAGGGATTCTTCCTTATGGGCGTGTTGTCGGGTTGACAGTCTGGGGAATTGAAAGACAGGTTAAGCAAGCACTCACGCACACTGCGTCGCCCGCGCTTGTCCTAGTAACCTCCTTTTCGTTCCTGTTTCCACTCGTCTGGCTGTTCTTCAGTGGGCTCACTCTGCCAAGTTAGCTGGTCATCCCGGTGTTCGAGGCACTCTTGCGTCATTCGCCAGCGCTTTTGGTGGCCGACTCAGGAGCGTGACACGCGCCGTTTCGTGGCTGCTTGTTCGGAGCGCAGACAGTCGGGTAACTCTCCTCCTGCTGGTCGTCTCAGAAGCTCCCCAGGACTTCTCGACCATGGTCTCACAGAGACTTCAACACGGTCTGCCTTTGTCTGCGGGAAGACTGTGATTCTTACGGTTGTCGATAGGTTCTCTAAGGCGGCACATTTCATTCCCCTCGAAACTTCCTTCCCTAAGGAGACGGCACAAATCATTATCGAGAATGTGTTCAGAATTCATGGCCTAACGTTTCAGACAGAGGATTCACGTCACAGTTTTGGAGGGAGTTCTGTCGTTTGATTGGTGCGTCCGTCAGTCTCTCTTCCGGGTTTCATCCCCAGTTAACGGTCAAGCAGAGAGGGCCAATCAGACGATTGGTCGCATACTACGCAGCCTTTCTTTCAGAAACCCTGCGTCTTGGGCAGAACAGCTCCCTGGGCAGAATACGCTCACAACTCGCTTCCTTCGTCTGCTACCGGGTTATCTAGTTTCAGAGTAGTCTGGGTTACCAGCCTCCTCTATTCTCTTCCCAGCTTGCCGAGTCCAGCGTTCCCTCCGCTCAAGCGTTTGTCCAACGTTGTGAGCGCACCTGGAGGAGGGTGAGGTCTGCACTTTGCCGCTACAGGGCACAGACTGTGAGAGCCGCCAATAAAGCAGGATTAAGAGTCCTAGGTATTGTTGCGGCCAGAAGTGTGGCTTTCCACTCGCAACCTTCCTCTTACGACAGCTTCTCGTAAGTTGACTAGCGGTTCATTGGTCCGTTGTGTCTCCCAGGTCGTCAATCCTAGTCGCTGTCACTCTAAATCCGCGACATCTTCGTCGCGTCCATCCTGTCTTCCATGTCTCCTGTGTTAAGCCCTTTCTTCGCACCCCGTTGTCTTCCCTCCCCCCTCCCGTCCTTGTCGAGAGCGCACCTATTTACAAGGTACATAAGATCATGGACACAAGTTCTCGGGGACGGGGTCACCAATCTTAGTGGATTGGGAGGGTTACGGTCCTGAGGAGAGGAGTTGGGTTCCGTCTCGGGACGTGCTGGATAAGTTCACTCATTGATGATTTCCTCCGTTGCCGCCAGATTCCTCCTCAGTGCGCCAGGAGGCGCTCGGTGAGTGGGGGTACTGTCATGTTTTGTCATTAATTATCATGTCTTGTCCCTGTGCTTCCCATTCTATTCGTTTCCCTCTGCTGGTCTTATTAGGTTCTTTCCCTCTTTCTATCCCTCTCTCTCCCCCTCCCTCTCTCACTGTGATCGCTCTATCTTCTCTCTATCGTTCCGTTCCTGCTCCCAGCTGTTCCTATTCCCCTAATCATCATTTAGTCTTCCCACAGTTCCCGATCCTTTTCCCTGATTGAGTCCCTATTTCTCTTCTTGTTTTCCGTACCTGCCCTGTCGGATCCTCATCTATAATTCACCGTGCTGTGTCTATGTTTTGCCCTTCGCCGTGTTTCCCTCAGATGCTGCGTGGTGAGCAGGTGTCTGAGTCTGCTGGGTTCAAGTGCCTTCCCGAGGCAACCTGCAGTTCTCGATCAAGATAAGTCTGTTCTCGTCTTTACGAGTAGTATTATGCTTTTTGTTTTGTAAAGTTTATTACTGGATTAAATACTCTGTTTTCGCAAAGTCGCTTTTGGGTCCTCATTCACCTGCATGACAGGTTGAGATAATGGCCTGATAGAGGATGTATAGGAAATAAGGGAACAGGGGTTGTACTTGTAGGGGTGAATAATGCCAAGGCATGGTACAGTCAGAATGTAAAGCCAGAAAAGAGAAGGAAAGACAGAGAAACAGAGGAAAAAAGAGGAAGGGATGTGAAGATCTGTGTGTAATAAAGTGAGTGCCTGATCGGGACATGATCAAAACCATGCTGTGTGTTACACTTGGCCAGGAAGTAGGAGCAGAGGAGAGAAGAATCGGTTAGAGCAGGAAATGCAGAGACACTCTCTCCCAGAGGAGAAAGAGGGAGAGAGAGAGAAAGACAGAGATAGAAAGGACAGAGAGAGAGTGGACGAGAGAGATAGAGGACAGAGAAAGTGAGAGAAGGAGAGAGAAGACCAGAGCTTGGAGAGAGAGAGAGAGAGAGAGAGAGAGAGAGAAGAGAGACAGAGAGAGAAACCAGAGACAGAGAAAGACAGAAAGAGAGAGAGAAGGAGGGAGGGGACTAGACAGAGAAAGAGAGAGAGAGAGGGGGGAGGGACATTCAGAGAAAGAGAGAGAGAGGGGGGCCTGGACCAGATTGGGGAGAAAATAGATTGACTTGGCCATCAGAGGATGGACGCATGTTTTACAGTTGTTATATGGTCAGATGCAAAAGTACAATGATATTTCATTTGGTAACTTCATACTGTACCTTGGATCCAACGAGTGTGTAAAGCCATTGGACGGTTTCGTTGTGACTTATGAGGCCGTTCATTCCATCCACATACAGCATGATCTGTCCCAGAGCTGGAGAGAGACAGAGAGAGGAAGAGTTGAATTGAATTGAGAGAGAGTGGGCTGGAGAGATACATTCTAGCCAGTCTGGAAAGATACAGGGAAAGATGATTGAAGAGAAAGATAAGAGACGCTTGTTTCTGCAGCTCTGTGTTTGGTTACAAGAATGGACCCGTTGCACATGAACCTGATGAGTTGTCATAAAAATACCAGGGAACAGATGAAAGATGGGGCTAGTTCTGTCTGTGCCATGGCAGGCAGTGCTGTGGCTCTCCCTCCCCTCCCTCCCCCTCCCCTCCTCTATCTAGACACACACACATCTGCCATTCCAGTTATGTTATTCTCTTCTGTTTGCCATAAGACTGACTGCACAGACCCATATCCATCTGTCCTGCACATTACCCCCAAGAGTGGGAAAAACCTCCTCACTGATGTTCCCTCTTTAGAATTCTATAAGCCTCTAAAGAGAGTGACTCATGTGAGGAACAGTATGCTGGACCAGTTAGGAAGAGATAACTAACTCTTTAGGAGAGTGACAGCAAGGACATCACCATAAAAACACAACACTGGACCAGTTAGGAAGAGATAACTAACTCTTTAGGAGAGCGACAGCAAGGACATCACCATAGAAACACAACACTGGACCAGACATTAAGAAAAATCCACACTTCCCATCATACCAAATCCAAACCAAGTCATATGAGTGAAATAAGGGATGAAAAGTGAGGGAGGGAGAGACGGAACTACAGAACATCAATAGTGGCAGATAAGGGATCTTTCCTTTCCTTGACATGTAGATAATGCTAACCAGATTGTCACTAATGTTGGAGTGCCTCTGACCCAGCTCCAGCTGCACTGTAGACATACACTATGAGGAGACAGACACATTCCCCCATGCATGCAAAGTTACCAACACTGTATGAGCAGAAAGTTCAACAACATCTGATATGAACACAAGGTGAAGATATCCATTCATTTCAGATTGCTATGATGTCAGAATAATGATATTCCAAATAATGACAGACATGATCTACAGTTGAACCAACGCCACATGACAAAGAGATATACTGAACAAGTGTGTTCTTCCCTTGACTGGGTTGTTCTCATCTGATGTGTCTAACTGTCTGTGTGATGGAGGGTTCTGTATCTATAGGTGGTTGCTAAGTGTTACTAGAATTAACAGAGCCCAGTTGACTTGAACAACTACTTGTTGATCGACACAAAATAATACCACTGAATATTAGAAGAATGGAACACATTCTAGCCATGCCTGGATAAGATACATTCTAGCCATGTCTGGATAAGATACATTCTAGCCATGCCTGGATAAGATACATTCTAGCCATGCCTGGATAAGATACATTCTAGCCATGCCTGGATAAGATACATTCTAGCCATGTCTGGATAAGATACATTCTAGCCATGCCTGGATAAGATACATTCTAGCCATGCCTGGATAAGATACATTCTAGCCATGTCTGGATAAGATACATTCTAGCCATGCCTGGATAAGATACATTCTAGCCATGCCTGGATAAGATACATTCTAGCCATGCCTGGATAAGATACATTCTAGCCATGCCTGGATAAGATACATTCTAGCCATGCCTGGATAAGATACATTCTAGCCATGCCTGGATAAGATACATTCTAGCCATGCCTGGATAAGATACATTCTAGCCATGCCTGGATAAGATACATTCTAGCCATGCCTGGATAAGATACATTCTAGCCATGCTTGGATAAGATACATTCTAGCCATGCCTGGATAAGATACATTCTAGCCATGCCTGGATAAGATACATTCTAGCCATGTCTGGATAAGATACATTCTAGCCATGCCTGGATAAGATACATTCTAGCCATGTCTGGATAAGATACATTCTAGCCATGCCTGGATAAGATACATTCTAGCCATGTCTGGATAAGATACATTCTAGCCATGCTTGGATAAGATACATTCTAGCCATGCCTGGATAAGATACATTCTAGCCATGTCTGGATAAGATACATTCTAGCCATGTCTGGATAAGATACATTCTAGCCATGTCTGGATAAGATACATTCTAGCCATGCCTGGATAAGATACATTCTAGCCATGCTTGGATAAGATACATTCCAGCCATGCTTGGATAAGATACATTCTAGCCATGCTTGGATAAGATACATTCTAGCCATGTTTGGATAAGATACATTCTAGCCATGCCTGGATAAGATACATTCTAGCCATGTCTGGATAAGATACATTCTAGCCATGCCTGGATAAGATACATTCTAGCCATGGCTGGATAAGATACATTCTAGCCATGCCTGGATAAGATACATTCTAGCCATGCCTGGATAAGATACATTCTAGCCATGCCTGGATAAGATACATTCCAGCCATGCTTGGATAAGATACATTCTAGCCATGCCTGGATAAGATACATTCCAGCCATGCTTGGATAAGATACATTCCAGCCATGCTTGGATAAGATACATTCCAGCCATGCTTAGATAAGATACATTCTAGCCATGCTTGGATAAGATACATTCTAGCCATGCTTGATTAAGATACATTCCAGCCATGCTTGGATAAGATACATTCTAGCCATGCCTGGAAGGGATACATTCTAGCCATGCCTGGATAAGATACATTCTAGCCATGCCTGGATAAGATACATTCTAGCCATGCCTGGATAAGATACATTCTAGCCATGCTTGGATAAGATACATTCTAGCCATGCCTGGAAGAGATACATTCCAGCCATGCTTGGATAAGATACATTCTAGCCATGCTTGGATAAGATACATTCCAGCCATGCCTGGATAAGATACATTCTAGCCATGCTTGGATAAGATACATTCTAGCCATGCCTGGATAAGATACATTCTAGCCATGCTTGGATAAGATACATTCTAGCCATGCCTGGAAGAGATACATTCCAGCCATGCTTGGATAAGATACATTCTAGCCATGCTTGGATAAGATACATTCTAGCCATGCTTGGATAAGATACATTCTAGCCATGCTTGGATAAGATACATTCCAGCCATGCTTGGATAAGATACATTCTAGCCATGCTTGGATAAGATACATTCTAGCCATGCTTGGATAAGATACATTCTAGCCATGCTTGGATAAGATACATTCCAGCCATGCTTAGATAAGACACATTCTAGCAATGCTTGGATAAGATACATTCCAGCCAGGCTTAGATTAGATACATTCCAGCCAGACTTAGATAAGACACATTCCAGCCATGCTTGGATAAGACAACCTGTGGAGATGGCTTCCACCACACACTGTAGTACACCATCATCATCACCATCATCAAATATCACCTTACAATAATGATGCCCTGTTGTTATTGTTGAGAGTTGACTCACACACACACACACACACACACACACACACACACACACACACACACACACACACACACACACACACACACACACACACACACACACACACACACACACACACACACACACACACACACACACACACACACACACACACACACACACACACACACACACACACAGCTGGTGTGAGAGAGTGGTCAGGGACAGAGACATTACTCTACCCCCTCTTTGCAGTAAATCAACCAAGCAGGTCCAGAGTTTTCAGACAGACATGGGCCTCAAACAAAACACAACATTCAGTGAAGAAGAAGTGTCTGTCCAGTCCAGTCATCCCTCAATTTGTCAGACAGTCACAACTGAAAGGGAAATATTTGAGCAGCCTTGCTCACCGGACCCTGACACGACTTCCATTTGTAACAGGATACATAAATAAGGGCCATAACAGGAGCTGAGGGACCTCTATGGGAGGGCACTAAAAATGCATCCTGGGCTTCCGTACGTTGAGGAGGGAAACAGAAAAGGGGGGAGGATGAGAAAAGAGGGTAACAAATAAATAATAATAATAATAAAATAGCCGTGGATAGGATCAGATGGAGCAAAGCACAAAAAAGCTTCCTTTTTTTAGGGGATTGGTTTGTTATAGGCTACGAGTGAAATGCTCTGTGAGTTAATATTTGAGTTAAGTTCAAGCTGCAGTGTGTAACTTTTTGGGGCGACCCTGACAAATTCACATAGAAATTAGTCTAAAGATGAGTACTAAAGACCACCGGGACCAGCACCACTTTACACCACTACAGACCACCGGGGCCAGCACCACTTTACACCACTACCCACCACCGGGACCAGCACCACTTTACACCACTACACACCACCGGGACCAGCACCACTTTACACCACTACACACCACCGGGACCAGCACCACTTTACACCACTACACACCACCGGGGCCAGCACCACTTTACACCACTAAAGACCACCGGGACCAGCACCACTTTACACCACTACAGACCACCGGGACCAGCACCACTTTATATCACTCCACACCACTGGGGCCAGCACCACTTTACACCACTACCCACCACCGGGGCCAGCACCACTTTACACCACTAAATACCACCGGGACCAGCACCACTTTACACCACTACAGAACACCGGGACCAGCATCACTTTACATCACTCCACACCACTGGGACCAGCACCACTTTACACCACTAAAGACCACCGGGACCAGCACCACTTTACACCACTACAGACCACCGGGACCAGCATCACTTTACACCACTACAGACCACCGGGACCAGCACCACTTTACATCACTCCACACCACTGGGGCCAGCACCATTTTACACCACTACCCACCACCAGGGCCAGCACCACTTTACACCACTAAATACCACCGGGTCCAGCACTACTTTACACCACTACAGAACACCGGGACCAGCATCACTTTACATCACTCCACACCACTGGGACCAGCACCACTTTACACCACTAAAGACCACCAGGACCAGCACCACTTTACACCACTACAGACCCCTGGGACCAGCGTCACTTTACACCACTACAGACCACCGGGACCAGCACCACTTTACACCACTACAGACCACCGGGACCAGCATCACTTTACACCACTACAGAACACCGGGAGCAGCACCACTTTACACCACTACAGAACAAGGGGACCAGCACCAATTTACACCACTCCACACCATTGGGACCAGCACCACTTTACACCACTAAAGACCACCCGGACCAGCACCACTTTACACCACTACAGACCACCGGGACCAGCATCACTTTACACCACTACAGACCACCGGGACCAGCACCACTTTACATCACTCCACACCACTGGGGCCAGCACCACTTTACACCACTACCCACCACCAGGGCCAGCACCACTTTACACCACTAAATACCACCGGGACCAGAACCACTTTACACCACTACAGAACACCGGGACCAGCATCATTTTACATCTCTCCACACCACTGGGACCAGCACCACTTTACACCACTAAAGACCACCAGGACCAGCACCACTTTACACCACTACAGACCACCGGGACCAGCATCACTTTACACCACTACAGAACACCGGGAGCAGCACCACTTTACACCACTACAGAACAAGGGGACCAGCACCAATTAACACCACTCTACCGGGCAGAGCACCAGTTACTCTCTCTGTAACTGTATGTTGAGATAGAAGATAAACAGGGGGTGAAAACACCCAGTATAAACATACATCATGCATCTAAGGCAGGACAACTAGTTGTGTCTGTCTGTCAGTCTGTGTGAGTCTGGTTGCTGACAGAGGAGAACAGTCTGGAAAGCCATGAAAGAGAAGTTCAAATGAGGAAGAATACTTGTCATGCATGTGTGTTTCTGGACATTTATTTCTGATCAATGTAAAATCATTTTGGAATACTCAGATTTTCATATTCATCCGCAAGTACTTTTCCATACTCCATGTCACTGGAGCAGAGTATCAGAAAGAGAAAAAAGAAAGACTATTTGAACCCAAGTCTGCCTCAGAGCACAGTGCTGTGTGCCAGTTTGTCATTGTGAGGAGTCAAAACGGAAACTGTTTCAGTGGAACTACAAGGAGAGGTCTGCAGACCAGACCCAGGTGGCTACTGTTGTATGTTTCCCAGTCTGTCTATCCCATCCCATGCGTGGGGGTAGGACACATGATGAATGTGCTGCCTGCTCCGTTTGGGTCCAAGTTTCCCAGGTGCAGCTGTACTGTCTCTTTGGCTATGTCCCAAATGGCACCCTATGCCCTGCATAGTGCACTACTCTTGACTAGAGCCCTTTGGGCCCTAGTAGTGTTGTATGTAGGGAATAGGGTTCCATTTCACACACTGTCTGTCTGTCTGTCTGTCAGTCTGTCTGTCTGTCTGTCCATCCATTGTTGCTCCTGCTAACCAATCAGGCCTATTTACTCACAACATGTCAGGATAGAACATTCCACACACTCCACCTCTCTCTCCACTGGAACAATAGAAGTGTGTGTGTGTGTGTGTGTGTGTGTGTGTGTGTGTGTGTGTGTGTGTGTGTGTGTGTGTGTGTGTGTGT
Organism: Oncorhynchus gorbuscha; assembly: GCF_021184085.1. Taxonomy (NCBI): domain Eukaryota; kingdom Metazoa; phylum Chordata; class Actinopteri; order Salmoniformes; family Salmonidae; genus Oncorhynchus; species Oncorhynchus gorbuscha. Next base: position 33,057 of record NW_025746179.1, read on the forward strand.
GTGTGTGTGTGTGTGTGTGTGTGTGTGTGTGTGTGTGTGTGTGTGTGTGTGTGTGTGTGTGTGTGTGTGTGTGTGTGTGTGTGTGTGTGTGTGTGTGTGTGTGTGTGAGGGTTGTATTTTCAGAAGTGTGTCAAAGCCAGAGGAGTGAGCAAATGTACAGACAGACAGACAGACAGACAGACAGACAGACAGACAGACAGACAGACAGACAGACAGACAGACAGACAGACAGACAGACAGACAGACAGACAGACAGACAGACAGACAGACAGACAGACAGACAGACAGACAGACACACAGACAGACAGACAGACAGACAGACAGACAGACAGACAGACAGACAGACACACAGACAGACACACAGACAGACAGACAGACAGACAGACAGACAGACACACAGACAGACACACAGACAGACAGACACACAGACAGACAGACAGACAGACAGACAGACAGACAGACAGACAGACAGACAGACAGACAGACAGACAGACAGACAGACAGACACACAGACAGACACACAGACAGACACACAGACAGACAGACAGACAGACAGACACACAGACACACAGACAGACACACAGACAGACAGACAGACACACAGAGTGCCTGCCGTATCAAAGCAGACCACATCAGAGTGTGCTTACTAAAACGTGATTAACCCTCCCGGGTTAGAGGAGACTGAAGCTAGGCCCTGCCCGCCCTCTCCTGCGACTCACCCTCTCTGCTATGACAGTGGTGCTGACAGAGGAGTGACGAGAGTAATGAGTTAATATACAGCTGTTCAACCAGCGTGACTTTGTAACTAATTCCTACAGTATGTGTTGTCACAAGGGATCTGTGCGGCTTGTGAGAAGTGGATTATAAAGTGAGAATGAACGAGCCGCCCAACGATGCGAAACATGTCAAACTTTGATTTCTCTCTCTCCATACCAAGACTTTGGTGTCAGGTTACATATGTTGCATGGTTGTGTTCTCAACGAGGAAACTGGTTCCATCCGTCTTCCAGTTCTAACCACCGATCCCTCCAATGAACGTAATGGGTCCCACTGCAAAGCAAACATAAGAGCTCTAAAGCCTACGAAGTTAACCACACATTGACTTCAAATGATTGATAATGGTCATGACCTTAGCTTGGTACCTCTTAGGCCACATGGGTATTTTAAGTTGGTTGCTGACCTTTGACCGACAATGTTATTCTAAATGTCTTATCTGTGCAGCACACCTGTGCAGACCAGAACACAGTACCCATCGACTGAACTACCAGTACATTCACAGGAATGTCCATTAACGACAGCTAGTTTAGAAGTGACTGGTCTCTAATGAGGCTCTTTACGCCTGTGGATACAGAACATGAATGTTGTCTTTAATGACAGTACACACCTTATTGATGTTTCAGAGTAGCAACAGTCAGTAGAAGAGCTGAAAGATTCATGGAGAAAACATCATGTAAAGGACTATCCGAGGTGTAGCAGCTACATTAAGAGACTGCTGGGAAATGGTTTTAGGAAACATCAAATCAGCAATCACCTGAGAAGTCCCAGCAACTGAACATTATTTCCACATCATTGTGAATCAATTACCCATGAAACAGGCCTGGAAAAAACTATTTGGATACCATAAAAAAAGTTGCTTGCATATTGCAGCTGTGGTGGCTATTGTTGTTGTGATCATAATCATTTCATAATGGCCCACTTCCCATTCCAGGTCAACTCCCACGCAACTTAAAAAGCAAATGTGGAACATTGCAGATAGATATGTCAAGAATAGAGCGGACCTGATAACTTATTCTACATGTTAGAAAGACATGTTCTATGGAATGTATTTCTATCTGAACGTTCCATAACGTTATGTCCTGCTGAGCGTTCAACAACACTGGCCCTGCGTACTGTAACGTGTACTGTGTGATCGTTACCGGCATGAGGAGCAGAGTGGAGCTATAGAGGTGAACCTCCTGGTCCAGACATGAGGAGCAGAGTGGAGCTATAGAGGTGAACCTCCTGATCTAGACATGAGGAGCAGAGTGGAGCTATAGAGGTGAACCTCCTGGTCCAGACATGAGGAGCAGAGTGGAGCTATAGAGGTGAACCTCCTGGTCCAGACATGAGGAGCAGAGTGGAGCTATAGAGGTGAACCTCCTGGTCCAGACATGAGGAGCAGAGTGGAGCTATAGAGGTGAACCTCCTGGTCCAGACATGAGGAGCAGAGTGGAGCTATAGAGGTGAACCTCCTGGTCCAGACATGAGGAGCAGAGTGGAGCTATAGAGGTGAACCTCCTGGTCCAGACATGAGGAGCAGAGTGGAGACTATAGAGGTGAACCTCCTGGTCCAGACATGAGGAGCAGAGTGGAGCTATAGAGGTGAACCTCCTGGTCCAGACATGAGGAGCAGAGTGGAGCTATAGAGGTGAACCTCCTGGTCCAGACATGAGGAGCAGAGTGGAGCTATAGAGGTGAACCTCCTGGTCCAGACATGAGGAGCAGAGTGGAGCTATAGAGGTGAACCTCCTGGTCCAGACATGAGGAGCAGAGTGGAGATATAGAGGTGAACCTCCTGGTCCAGACATGAGGAGCAGAGTGGAGCTATAGAGGTGAACCTCCTGGTCCAGACATGAGGAGCAGAGTGGAGCTATAGAGGTGAACCTCCTGGTCCAGACATGAGGAGCAGAGTGGAGCTATAGAGGTGAACCTCCTGGTCCAGACATGAGGAGCAGAGTGGAGCTATAGAGGTGAACCTCCTGGTCCAGACATGAGGAGCAGAGTGGAGCTATAGAGGTGAACCTCCTGGTCCAGACATGAGGAGCAGAGTGGAGCTATAGAGGTGAACCTCCTGGTCCAGACATGAGACATGAGGAGCAGAGTGGAGCTATAGAGGTGAACCTCCTGGTCCAGACATGAGGAGCAGAGTGGAGCTATAGAGGTGAACCTCCTGATCCAGACATGAGGAGCAGAGTGGAGCTATAGAGGTGAACCTCCTGGTCCAGACATGAGGAGCAGAGTGGAGCTATAGAGGTGAACCTCCTGATCCAGAGTCTGGTCTTTGTTCTGTAATACTGAAGCAGACACCCATCAATAACTCCAGGAGAGAGTAATTAGAAGAGCATGTGAGGCCTGAGCCTGTACAGACCAAGGCTCCTTCCCTTCCTTCTGCCTGCCTGCCTCAGACACTGATGTCATGCCAAAAATGTGGGCCTTCATCGCTAGTAATCAAGAGCAGGTCTATAGTTCTGCAGCGCCTCACACAAAGGACAACAATAACATTGCTCAGTTCAGTTCGGTCCCCCGGCCTGCCCTCCCTGCATGTGGATTATCAAGTAATGAGAGGCTGGCAGACAACAGCATGCCTTCAAAGAGCTGTGATTAGAATTTAAATGGATGGAAGGCGTTGGAAAAGAGAGAGAGAGTGAAAAAAAATGTTTACATTATGTGTACCCGGAATGGAACAGATTTTTTTTTGGAAGTGTTCAATGAGCAAGCCCTGGCATCTGGTCTTCAGTCTCTCACTATAGATCTTTCAATCAACTTAGTCTCTCTCAGAGGCTGTGACTGCCGGTGCTTGAGGTGCATTGACCTGTAGGAGAATAACAGAGCCAGAGGGGGGGAAGGAGACTACTAAGGCGAGCCAAGTCGAGCTATACTGCACTAGCCTGGTTACACTTTAACCCTTGCTGCTGGAACCGTGCTAGAAAGGAAATAAAATAATCCATCCAGTACGGTTTGGGTCGGCACAATAGTGAATAAGCCATCCAGTACGGTTTGGGTCGGCACAATAGTGAATAAGCCATCCAGTACGGTTTGGGTCGGCACAATAGTGAATAAGCCATCCAGTACGGTTTGGGTCGGCACAATAGTGAATAAGCCATCCAGTACGGTTTGGGTCGGCACAATAGTGAATAAGCCATCCAGTACGGTTTGGGTCGGCACAATAGTGAATAAGCCATCCAGAATAAGCCATCCAGTACGGTTTGGGTCGGCACAATAGTGAATAAGCCATCCAGTACGGTTTGGACGGTTTCGGCACAATAGTGAATAAGCCATCCAGTACGGTTTGGGTCGGCACAATAGTGAATAAGCCATCCAGTACGGTTTGGGTCGGCACAATAGTGAATAAGCCATCCAGTACGGTTTGGGTCGGCACAATAGTGAATAAGCCATCCAGTACGGTTTGGGTCGGCACAATAGTGAATAAGCCATCCAGTACGGTTTGGGTCGGCACAATAGTGAATAAGCCATCCAGTACGGTTTGGCCATCCAGTCGGGACAATAGTGAATAAGCCATCCAGCACGGTTTGGGTCGGCACAATAGTGAATAAGCCATCCAGTACGGTTTGGGTCGGCACAATAGTGAATAAGCCATCCAGTACGGTTTGGGTCGGCACAATAGTGAATAAGCCATCCAGTACGGTTTGGGTCGGCACAATAGTGAATAAGCCATCCAGTACGGTTTGGGTCGGCACAATAGTGAATAAGCCATCCAGTACGGTTTGGGTCGGGACAATAGTGAATAAGCACAATAGTGAATAAGCCATCCAGTACGGTTTGGGTCGGCACAATAGTGAATAAGCCATCCAGTACGGTTTGGGTCGGCACAATAGTGAATAAGCCATCCAGTACGGTTTGGGTCGGCACAATAGTGAATAAGCCCTCCAGTACGGTTTGGGTCGGCACAATAGTGAATAAGCCCTCCAGTACGGTTTGGGTCGGCACAATAGTGAATAAGCCATCCACAATAGTGAATAAGCCCTCCAGTACGGTTTGGGTCGGCACAATAGTGAATAAGCCATCCAGTACGGTTTGGGTCGGCACAATAGTGAATAAGCCATCCAGTACGGTTTGGGTCGGCACAATAGTGAATAAGCCATCCAGTACGGTTTGGGTCGGCACAATAGTGAATAAGCCATCCAGTACGGTTTGGGTCGGCACAATAGTGAATAAGCCATCCAGTACGGTTTGGGTCGGCACAATAGTGAATAAGCCATCCAGTACGGTTTGGGTCGGCACAATAGTGAATAAGCCATCCAGTACGGTTTGGGTCGGCACAATAGTGAATAAGCCATCCAGTACGGTTTGGGTCGGCACAATAGTGAATAAGCCATCCAGTACGGTTTGGGTCGGCACAATAGTGAATAAGCCATCCAGTACGGTTTGGATCGGCACAATAGTGAATAAGCCATCCAGTACGGTTTGGGTCGGTACAATAGTATGATAAGGGTATAAGAAAGGAGACAGAGAAAGAGAGAGAGAGACACTTGGGTTGGTCCCTGTGACGAGAGAGAGAGAGAGAGACAAGGAGAGAGAGAAAGAGAGAGAGTTGGGTTGGTCCCTGTGACGAGAGAGAGAGAGAGAGAGAGAGAGAGAGAGAGAGAGAGAGAGAGAGAGAGAGAGAGAGAGAGAGAGAGAGACAAGGAGAGAGAGAAAGTTGGGTTGGTCCCTGTGAACCAAAGCTCTGGCCTTGAGAGAGAGAGAGAGAGAGAGAGAGAGAGAGAGAGAGAGAGAGAGAGAGAGAGAGAGAGAGAGAGAGAGAGAGAGGAGAGAAAGAGGCAGGGGGAGTCTAGCCACTGAGGTCTGGAGGAAGCCTAGTTTTCAGGCTTCTCCCACTCCTTTAACCGCAGCAATTACACTCCAAAGCCCCAGGAATGTCCAGGAAGTGCCTCTCTACCACCAGAGAAGAGGTAAGATCCATTCCAGGGTTAAGGTGACGACAATAAACGTGAGGGGCCTGACTTGAAAAGTCCACTCTTACGGCGCAGAGCCCCCCCCCCTCAACCAATCCTCCCACAAAATCCTTCTTCCCCCTCCCACCCTCCAGTCAACCCCTCTTTGGCTGCTTGGATTCATTTACATTTCACTAAAAACTGGGTCAGCCAAACTTTCAAACTGTCTGTCAGCAAGCAACATTTATTTTAGAAGGGCTTTTTGGGTTTCTGGCCAAATCGTTATCCATTACAATACAACTTGTAACAGTCTCTTATCTGATTCTGCTCTTCATTAGCCCTGCATTGCACACTGCACTCACGGCTCTGCATTGTCCCGGCCCATACCGGAGAACGCAGGCTTTGCCAGAAGTGCTTAAGCCAGGGTTTTTATTACAGTTACAGAGCTGAGGGTTTCTTATACTAGGCTATCTGGGAGTCAAGGCTGGCTGAGAGAAATACCAAGACTGCCTTCCACTTGGGCTCTTTTTTACTCGAGATGATGTGTGAGGTTTTTCCCTACTGGGCCCAGTAAGTTAGTCGACATTTGAGAGAGGACGGATTTGCTATTCCTCTTTCTCTCCCTCGTCTCCTTCTCCGATTGGGTTTGAATTTAGAATCTCTCCCTTGAAATGAGACAGCTTTATTACTTGGAACAATTAAATCCCCCTTTAAATGTTCTGCTCCAGTGCCATAAATTCACTGGGACCTCTTCATTAGATTTAGTCAATCAGCAGCCCTCCTTCTGATCACTGAAGCCATTATAGCCATGTTGCCTCAGCCAGTTCAGAGCTAGCACAGAGCTAACGGAAAGCTTGCACAGAGCTACGAAAAGCAGAGCACAGACCCAACACAAAGCTAGCACAGAGCTAACACATAGTTAGCACAAATCTAGCTAGCTGCCAACACCTACAGTATAAATCAACAGGGAGCTAGGGGGAGTGCATGCTCCCCATTCTCAGACGCCCTGCCAGTATTTTATGGTAATTTACGGTTAGGTCTATACAGGCACAAATTCAATCAGTCTGTATATCCCCAAAAGACACACAAACAAGCAAACAAACAAAATGAACTAACAGCAGGAAGTGAAGGATGGAAACTGTGGAAACTGTTCCAGAGCTCTGTTGAGCCAGGTCTGGCCGTCTCAGGGTCTTACTGAGAGGTGCTGTACAACAGGCAGAGGGTGCTGTCTGAACAGACAGCCAGGCTCTAGCACACACCTCAACGTTACTGCGGTTCAACACACAGGCAAAGGGAATCATTGTAATATTACTGCAGTAATGGGACTATGATAAGCATTCTCTGTCTATTGAAGTAAGTCCTGCATTGGAAAGTTGTCTGGTAATGGAAAGTAAATTAGTAAGGCTAAGACATTTGAGCTGCTGGAGTGGGCCTTTTTATTTTATTTTACCTTTATTTAACCAGGCAAGTCAGTTAAGAACACATTCTTATTTTCAATGACGGCCTGGGAACATTGGGTTAACTGCCTGCTCAGGGGCAGAACGACAGATTTGTACCTTGTCAGCTCGGGGGTTTGAACTCGCAACCTTCCGGTTACTAGTCCAACGCTCTAACCACTAGGCTACGCGGCCTAACTGATGTACAGTACTTGGCCCATTCCAAATTTGAACTCATTGGAGACTAGAAATGGCATGAAATTCACTATCCTTGTAAAATGAACTGAAAGATGAGCTGTGGTAAATTCTTACAGCTCTTCTGAGAAAAGTGGTGTGATTGTCTCTGGATCGCCTGCCATATGCTGATATCCTACCCAGGAAACAGTGGACTGCTAGGCAGCATGGAGAGTACAGCAACCCACTGCTAATATGCCCTGCAGTTGCCCGACTGCCTGTTTACCTGGTCAAGTTGTTTTCCTCTTCATTTAGCACATGAATCACAAAAACACAAAAGTGAGAGACTATCTGACATGAGGGGCGGTAAAATCAACTTGATATCAAAATGAAGTGTGAAACATCTTTCTCCAAGTATGATTAGTTCAGATACTATGATCAGCGGCCAAAATGTGTCTACGTACTGTATGGAAGACATTCAATAAACTAGTCTGCAGCAGCCCCCTTGAAGAAACTAGTCTGCAGCAGCCCCCTTGAATAAACTAGTCTGCAGCAGCCCCCTTGAAGAAACTAGTCTGCAGCAGCCCCCTTGAAGAAACTAGTCTGCAGCAGCCCCCTTGAATAAACTAGTCTGCAGCAGCCCCCTTGAATAAACTAGTCTGCAGCAGCCCCCTTGAATAAACTAGTCTGCAGCAGCCCCCTTGAATAAACTAGTCTTCAGCAGCCCCCTTGAATAAACTAGTCTTCAGCAGCCCCCTTGAATAAACTAGTCTGCAGCAGCCCCCTTGAATAAACTAGTCTGCAGCAGCCCCCTTGAATAAACTAGTCTTCAGCAGCCCCCTTGAATAAACTAGTCTGCAGCAGCCCCTTGAATAAACTAGTCTGCAGCAGCCCCCTTGAATAAACTAGTCTTCAGCAGCCCCTTGAATAAACTAGTCTGCAGCAGCCCCTTGAATAAACTAGTCTGCAGCAGCCCCCTTGAATAAACTAGTCTGCAGCAGCCCCCTTGAATAAACTAGTCTGCAGCAGCCCCCTTGAATAAAAGTCTGCAGCAGCCCCCTTGAATAAACAGTCTTCAGCAGCCCCCTTGAATAAACTAGTCTGCAGCAGCCCCTTGAATAAACTAGTCTTCAGCAGCCCCCCTTGAATAAACTAGTCTGCAGCAGCCCCCTTGAAGAAACTAGTCTGCAGCAGCCCCTTGAATAAACTAGTCTGCAGCAGCCCCCTTGAATAAACTAGTCTGCAGCAGCCCCTTGAATAAACTAGTCTGCAGCAGCCCCCTTGAATAAACTAGTCTTCAGCAGCCCCTTGAATAAACTAGTCTGCAGCAGCCCCTTGAATAAACTAGTCTTCAGCAGCCCCTTGAATAAACTAGTCTGCAGCAGCCCCTTGAATAAACTAGTCTTCAGCAGCCCCTTGAATAAACTAGTCTTCAGCAGCCCCCTTGAATAAACTAGTCTGCAGCAGCCCCTTGAATAAACTAGTCTGCAGCAGCCCCCTTGAATAAACTAGTCTGCAGCAGCCCCTTGAATAAACTAGTCTTCAGCAGCCCCCTTGAATAAACTAGTCTTCAGCAGCCCCCTTGAATAAACTAGTCTTCAGCAGCCCCCTTGAATAAACTAGTCTGCAGCAGCCCCCTTGAATAAACTAGTCTGCAGCAGCCCCCTTGAATAAACTAGTCTGCAGCAGCCCCCTTGAATAAACTAGTCTGCAGCAGCCCCTTGAATAAACTAGTCTGCAGCAGCCCCCTTGAATAAACTAGTCTTCAGCAGCCCCTTGAATAAACTAGTCTGCAGCAGCCCCCTTGAATAAACTAGTCTGCAGCAGCCCCTTGAATAAACTAGTCTGCAGCAGCCCCCTTGAATAAACTAGTCTGCAGCAGCCCCCTTGAAGAACTAGTCTGCAGCAGCCCCTTGAATAAACTAGTCTGCAGCAGCCCCTTGAATAAACTAGTCTGCAGCAGCCCCCTTGAATAAACTAGTCTGCAGCAGCCCCTTGAATAAACTAGTCTTCAGCAGCCCCTTGAATAAACTAGTCTGCAGCAGCCCCCTTGAATAAACTAGTCTGCAGCAGCCCCCTTGAATAAACTAGTCTGCAGCAGCCCCTTGAATAAACTAGTCTGCAGCAGCCCCTTGAATAAACTAGTCTGCAGCAGCCCCCTTGAATAAACTAGTCTGCAGCAGCCCCCTTGAATAAACTAGTCTGCAGCAGCCCCTTGAATAAACTAGTCTGCAGCAGCCCCCTTGAATAAACTAGTCTGCAGCAGCCCCCTTGAATAAACTAGTCTGCAGCAGCCCCCTTGAAGAAACTAGTCTGCAGCAGCCCCCTTGAATAAACTAGTCTGCAGCAGCCCCCTTGAATAAACTAGTCTTCAGCAGCCCCCTTGAATAAACTAGTCTGCAGCAGCCCCCTTGAATAAACTAGTCTGCAGCAGCCCCCTTGAATAAACTAGTCTGCAGCAGCCCCCTTGAATAAACTAGTCTGCAGCAGCCCCCTTGAAGAAACTAGTCTGCAGCAGCCCCCTTGAAGAAACTAGTCTGCAGCAGCCCCCTTGAAGAAACTAGTCTGCAGCAGCCCCCTTGAATAAACTAGTCTTCAGCAGCCCCCTTGAATAAACTAGTCTGCAGCAGCCCCCTTGAATAAACTAGTCTGCAGCAGCCCCCTTGAAGAAACTAGTCTGCAGCAGCCCCCTTGAAGAAACTAGTCTGCAGCAGCCCCCTTGAAGAAACTAGTCTGCAGCAGCCCCCTTGAATAAACTAGTCTGCAGCAGCCCCTTGTCTTACTGAAATACACTAGAGGTTGAAAACAATGTTCTGGCCTTGTGCTGCGAGCGATTGTAGCAAATCAAATCAAATGTTATTTTATTTGCCACATGTACCGAATACAACAAGTGTAGACTTTACCGTGAAATGCTTACTTAACGAGCCCGTACCCAACAATGCAGTTAACAAGTAAGAAAAGTAACAAATAGATGAAAATAAATTTGTAACCATAAAATAACAATAAAATAACATATTAGCAGTCAGAATATATAGGTCAACAGCCAGGCGAGGTTGAATTGGGTTCAGATACTGGCTGTCTGCTGGTGTGTGGGGTTGAGGGGAAGGGAGCGTGGGGGTCTGACAGAGGGGGAGGTGGGGGAGACTATAGTCAGAGAGGAAAAGAGGTCCAACTCGGTGGAAAATCTGTCCCCCTCTAGCAGGTGGTGTTTTTTATGGTTTCTTCCAAACAAAAAGTTTTTTTGTATGGAGGTCAATGAGAGACTCGAATTTGATCAACAACAAAAATGTATGGCTTATTTGTTGATCAAATATAAGTTTTGTAATGCTTAAGTTGTTATGAGTGTACTGGTATAGCTACTGTAGGACAGATGACATTAAAGCAACTTTAAGAAATAACACTTTATATCAGAGTTATCTAGAGATGGCAATGCATATTCATGGCATGAGGCTAATAGCATAGCATCTATCTCTATTGAATACAGGTGGTTGACGTCAAGAACCCTCATTGAATATTCCAAAAAGGATTACAATAATGATGGATATGAATATGTGGATTACTAACCCCCAACTGCCTTTATGTTGATTACCACCCCCAACTGCCTTTATGTGAATTACTAACCCCCAACTGCCTTTATGTGATTACTAACCCCCAACTGCCTTTATGTGAATTACTAACCCCAACTGCCTTTATGTGAATTACTAACCCCCAACTGCCTTTATGTGGATTACTAACCCCCAACTGCCTTTATGTGGATTACTAACCCCCAACTGCCTTTATGTGGATTACTAACCCCCAACTGCCTTTATGTGGATTACTAACCCCCAACTGAATTACTAACCCCCAACTGCCTTTATGTGGATTACCACCCCAACTGCCTTTAACTGCCTTTATGTGATTACTAACCCCCAACTGCCTTTATGTGATTACCACCCCCAACTGCCTTTATGTGAATTACTAACCCCCAACTGTGGATTTTATGCCTTTATGGATTACTAACCCCAACTGCCTTTATGTGGATTACTAACCCCCAACTGCCTTTATGTGGATTACTAACCCCCAACTGCCTTTATGTGGATTACTAACAACCCCAACTGCCTTTATGTGGATTACTAACCCCCAACTGCCTTTATGTGGATTACTAACCCCCAACTGCCTTTATGTGGATTACCACCCCCAACTGCCTTATGTGAATTACTAACCCCCAACTGCCTTTATGTGAATTACTAACCCCCAACTGCCTTTATGTGATTACTAACCCCCAACTGCCTTTATGTGGATTACTAACCCCCAACTGCCTTTATGTGGATTACTAACCCCCAACTGCCTTTATGTGGATTACTAACCCCCAACTGCCTTTATGTGGATTACCACCCCCAACTGCCTTTATGTGGATTACCACCCCCAACTGCCTTCATGTGAATTACTAACCCCCAACTGCCTTTATGTGGATTACTAACCCCCAACTGCCTTTATGTGGATTACTAACCCCCAACTGCCTTTATGTGGATTACTAACCCCCAACTGCCTTTATGTGGATTACTAACCCCCAACTGCCTTTATGTGGATTACCACCCCCAACTGCCTTTATGTGGATTACTAACCCCCAACTGCCTTTATGTGGATTACTAACCCCCAACTGCCTTTATGTGGATTACCACCCCAACCTCCTTTCTGTGGACTACCACCCCCAGTGCTAGAGGCGTCAATGCAGACACCCTGGTTTGAATCCAGGCTGTATCACAATCGGCCGTGATTGGGAGTCCCATAGGGCGGCGCACAATTGTCTCAGTATTGTACAGGGTTTGGCTGGTGCAAATAAATAATTTGTTGTTAATTGACTTGCCTAGTCAAATAAAGGTTTAATATTATTTAAAAAATGTGTACTACCTCCCTCAACCCCCTTTCTGTCTCCCTGTACACAAAACGAAATGTGAGTTAGAGTGAAAACAAGATGAAGTTACCACAGCATGCCTTTCAAGAGCTACCTGGGTGGGCATGCGGCACCACATCTGTCTGACATGAACCACCATACACAGTAACATGCAGCAGGCAGCAGACTGCAGTACTACAGACAGGAGCTGGACCCTCTGAACTGTACTATATCTAAATAACAACTGGCTTGTCACTGGGTGAGGTAGAGTCCCAATGGCACCCTATTCCCTATGTGGGCCATGGCCAAAATTAGTGCACTATAAAGGGAAAAGCGTGCTATTTGGGATCTATCTATAATATCCTGCTGGAACTAAACCAAACACTTCACCCGCCAGGTGAGGCAACCAAGCCCCAGGAAAATGACTTTGAAAGCAGCAGTAGAGTATTGTGTGTTTTAGGAGAATTAGAGGCTACACACAGAGACTGTGGTAACAGGAGTTTGCAGTGGCAGTGTACTGCGAGGCTAGGCCATGAGAGCTGTAGGAGACAGACTGGAAACTATGCAGTATGAACACAGCCAGGTCCTGCCATTCCCATGGGAGCTCATTATAAACCAGGACTCCACTTTTTGGGGTGCATACCAAATGGCACTATATTCCCTTTATAGTGTACTACTTTTGACAAGGGCCCATAGAGCTCTGGTGCCATTTGGGACTCAACTTGTAGTTTGGGATTCAGTTGGTGCTCCAGTGACATTCCCGGTGATACCCTTCTGGCTTGGAGAACAGGATGGGATCTGGGATCTAGGCTGCAGAACCAGAAAACCCCTCTCTCTCGCTCCTGTCCACCCACACTTTCAGAGAAACCACATGGTGTGTGTGTGCAGTCTCCCTCCCGTCCAATTCTAAGGTCTCCCCTTTCACATTTCCTGAAGCCCCAAGGCATTGTGGGAGCTTTTCAACTGAAGTCAGCTTTCAGTGAATCATATTCTCCTGCAATACTGTCTTACATGATAACACACACGCACGCACGCACGCACGCACGCACGCACGCACGCACACACACACACACACACACACACACACACACACACACACACACACACACACACACACACACACACACACACACACACACACACACACACACACACACACACACACACACACACACACACACACACACACACACACACAAAGACAGACTTAGTCAGGCTAATACAGTATGGAAATGTGTATCTATCCGATGGGGCACAGTAGGGGTCTCCCTCCTTAAGGACAGAGCCAGACAGAAGAACCGGGACCGCCAACACTACTGTTACCCCGTCCACGCATGGCCTTTCACTTAGGACGCCTCACAAATGGCACCCTATTCCCTTTATAGTGCACTATAAACAAAATAGGGTGCCATTTGGGAGGCGTCCTAACAGAGCAGCATAGCCAACCTGCTGCACAAACCAGTGGGAGGGGAGCAGCAACGCTGCAACAGCATTTGAAGTATTTCAGCAAACTGTTTCTGTATGTCAGGGTGTATTAGGCCAGTTTTAACATTACAGAGTGGTCACATTAACATTACAGAGTGGTCACATTAACATTACAGAGTGATCACATTAACATTACAGAGTGGTCACATTAACATTACAGAGTGGTCACATTAACATTACAGAGTGGTCACATTAACATTACAGAGTGATCACATTAACATTACAGAGTGGTCACATTAACATTACAGAGTGGTCACATTAACATTACAGAGTGGTCACATTAACATTACAGAGTCATCACATTAACATTACAGAGTGATCACATTAACATTACAGAGTGGTCACATTAACATTACAGAGTGGTCACATTAACATTACAGAGTGGTCACATTAACATTACAGAGTGGTCATTAACATTACAGAGTGGTCACATTAACATTACAGAGTGGTTACATTAACATTACAGAGTGGTCACATTAACATTACAGAGTGGTCACATTAAGGGTTCCCGAGTGGCGCAGTGGTCTAAGGCACTACATGTCAGTGCTAGAGGTGTCACTGCAGACACCCTGGTTCAATTCCAGGCTGTAATCACAACTGGCTGTGATTGGGAGTCCCATAGGGTGGTTCACAACTGGCCCAGTGTCGTCCGGGTTTAGCCGGTGTAGGCCGTCGTTGTAAATAAGAATTTGTTCTTAACTGACTTGCTCAGTTGTATGGTTTGAGTTGGTATGCTATGCTAAAGACTGGTCAATCCATAATTAAGTATTAAGGCCTGAGGAGGTGTGGTATATGGCCAATATCAGAGCAGCATAGCCAACCGGCTGCACAAACCAGTGGGAGGGGAGCAGCAAGGCCACACCTTGCCACAGCTAAGGGCTGTTCTTATGCAATGCGGTGCCTGGACACAGGCCTTAGCTGTGGTATATTGGCCATACATCACAAACCCCCCAAGGTGCCTTATTGCTATTATAAACAGGTTACCAATGTATTTAGAGCAGTAAAAATAAATGTTTTGTCATACCTGTGGAATGTGGTCTGATATATCATGGCTGTCAGTCAATCAGCATTCAGGGCGGGAACCGCTCAGTTTCTAATACGATATATCGAACTCCAACCATGGTGTGGGGACAGAATAACTGCTGTCCTGTGTGAAACTAAAATCCCAGATTAAGGGCTGTACTGGGAGCAGTGTTCCAGCTCTCCGACAATTTAAGAGGTTATGAAACACTCGACTAGAGCCCATCTCCCTGTGTGCGTCCCAAATGACACCCTATTCCCTAACATAGCACACTACTTTTGACCAGGGCTCATAGATAATAGGGTGCCATTTGGGACACATCCCCCTCACTCTCTCTGCTGAGCTCCCCCTGCTTTGAGGAAGTCAGGGTGCTTTAACTTATGGCTAGACTCTAACAGGCGTGTCATTAAAAGCAGGAGATCTCACAATGGTAGCAACGTTCTACGGTCCTCCACAGCCAACAGACAGAGAGGGAGCGAGGCGGAGGGTGAGAGAGAGGGACAGAACTCGTAATGAATTGTGGGGCTTAACATATTTGATATGCTGATACTTCTGGACAGAGTACAACATAACACCCCTCCGTCTGCGTAAGCATTACATTACACCTGTCAGACAGCTACAGCACTGGAATCTACATAGATGGGTTATAATAGTATTTGCTTTCTTTCAAATACTTTTTAGTGTTTAATTTAGCATGCCTGGAGGACTTGCACTTTTGGGAGTATTCATCGGGATTCATTGCACCGAGCAAAATCAAATTCATACACCCTTTATTTGATCAATTTATATTAGTTTTTAAAAACGTTATTTAACTAGGCATGTCAGTTAAGAACAAATTATTATTTACAATGATGGCCAACACCGGCCAAACCCGGACGACGCTGGGCCAATTGTGCGCCGCCCTATGGGGCATCTAATCATGGCCAGTTGTGATACAGCCTGAATTCGAACCAGGGTGAGATGCAGTGCCTTGGGCCGCTGCGCCACCTGGGAGCCCCCAATCAAGCACTCTAGCACAAATAAAGTATTTTAAAGAAAACAAACACTATTTGAACCAAGGTGTGGTACTGTATGTAGGTTGCATACAGGGAAGGATGCATGAGGTTTTCCTCACAGGGATGAATAATATCAGTATAGAAGGTGTTTCAATTCTTCATACATACTGTAACCAGGACTGCAGCTGCTATGACAGGTGTGTGAGGAATGTTCCTATACGTTCAGAAGTTCAACAAAAGTCCTCTCCAAGAAACACAACAATTCTGTAACTATGCTGTAAGTACTCAAAGCACAAGGCTTTGCATGACGAACCAAGAATGTGTCTAACTAGTCTTGGGGAAAAGTAATGGAAAACGTAAACTAACACTAGTTTACTGTACTGTATATACGAATATGAACATGTATATATGAATAGTGTGTAAATATATTTTTTGTTGTCCCTTTGTGTCTTTCCAATACATAAATATATTAAAAAAATAAAAAATAAAAAATGTGTGAATGTAATGTAATATCTTCTGTTGTTCTTGTCTATAACCGTTCTGTAACTTGTAATGTATTTGTTGGTTTTATGTGGACTCCAGGAAGAGTAGCTGCTGCATATGCAGTATCTAATGGCGATCCTAAAAAACTAAACTAAACTTTACTAAGTAAACTTTACTCCACTAGTGCCTCAAATATCATTGGATGTCATTGCCCTAACTTTTCCCTCCATTTCGCCCCCCTTCCCCCTCACACCTCTCACACAGTGCTCTTGTAGTATGTCAGGGGCCATGGCTGAATTGGGGTTAGAGTTAGGGTGTGTGTGTGTGTGTGTGTGTGTGTGTGTGTGTGTGTGTGTGTGTGTGTGTGTGTGTGTGTGTGTGTGTGTGTGTGTGTGTGTGTGTGTGTGTGTGTGTGTGTGTGTGTGTGTGTGTGTGTGTGTGTGTGTGTGTGTGTGTGTGTGTGTGTGTGTGTAGCGAGAGCGAGTAAGGATTAGGGTTAGTGTGCTGTGGACCAGATGACTCAGTAACCTCTGCAAAGGAGACCTCAGTCCCGTCCACAGTTCACATTGATAGGGTCATAAAGAGAATGCTAGCCAACTCTCCCTGTCCCCTGGGTCTGAGAAAAGCAGGGCTGCCCTGGAGTCAATCAACCTCAGTGCTGCATGGAAGCCAGGTGTGAGGGGCCCGTTACACAGAGGGGCCTGGCCCGGCGCTGGACCGACCGACCGACATACTCCCCACGTCAACACAGGGACTGTTAACTGGCCGCAGGGGAGAAAGAGAGGGGTGGAGGGGGAGAAGGAGAAGAAAGAGAGGGGGGGTGTTGAAGGTGATGGTGCTAGTATACAACTGTGAGGAGTGTGAGGAGAGCTAGGAGTGAAATATCTACTGGTTACAGTGACTGCAATGTTTCACATACTTTTGGTATTATCCCCTATTGGGAACCTGTTGTTAATATGATGTGGGTGTAGTGGTGTACTGTTGTAACTACATGTTGTTAATGTGATGTGGGTGTAGTGGTGTAACTACATGTTGTTAATGTGATGTGGGTGTAATGGTGTACTGTTGTAACGACATGTTGTTAATGTGATGTGGGTGTAGTGGTGTAACTACATGTTGTTAATGTTATGTGGGGGTAGTGGTGTAACTACATGTTGTTAATGTCATGTGGGTGTAGTGGTGTAACTACATGTTGTTAATGTCATGTGGGTGTAGTGGTGTAACTACATGTTGTTAATGTCATGTGGGTGTAGTGGTGTAACTACATGTTGTTAATGTGATGTGGGTGTTGTGGTGTAACTACATGTTGTTAATGTGATGTGGGTGTACTGTTGTAACTACATGTTGTTAATGTGATGTGGGTGTACTGTTGTAACTACATGGTCCTTCTGTAGCTCAGTTGGTAGAGCATGGCGCTTGTAACGCCAGGGTAGTGGGTTCGATCCCCGGGACCACCCATACGTAGAATGTATGCACACATGACTGTAAGTCGCTTTGGATAAAAGCGTCTGCTAAATGGCATATATTATTATTATTATTATTATTATTATTATTATTATTATTATTATTATTATTATTATTATTATTATTATTATTATTATTATTATATTATTATTATTATTATTATATTATTATTATATTATCATATATATATATTATTATTATATTATTATTATCATATATTATATTACATGTTGTTAATGTGATGTGGAGGTAGTGGTGTAACTGCATGTTGTTAATGTGATGTGGGTGTACTGTTGTAACTACATGTTGTTAATGTGATGTGGGTGTAGTGGTGTAACTACATGTTGTTAATGTAATGTGGGTGTAGTGGTGTAACTACATGTTGTTAATGTGATGTGGGGGTAGTGGTGTAACTACATGTTGTTAATGTGATGTGGGGGTAGTGGTGTAACTACATGTTGTTAATGTAATGTGGGTGTAGTGGTGTAACTACATGTTGTTAATGTGATGTGGGGGTAGTGGTGTAACTACATGTTGTTAATGTAATGTGGGTGTAGTGGTGTAACTACATGTTGTTAATGTGATGTGGGGGTAGTGGTGTAACTACATGTTGTTAATGTAATGTGGGTGTAGTGGTGTAACTACATGTTGTTAATGTGATGTGGGGGTAGTGGTGTAACTACATGTTGTTAATGTAATGTGGGTGTAGTGGTGTAACTACATGTTGTTAATGTGATGTGGGGGTAGTGGTGTAACTACATGTTGTTAATGTGATGTGGGGGTAGTGGTGTAACTACATGTTGTTAATGTAATGTGGGTGTAGTGGTGTAACTACATGTTGTTAATGTGATGTGGGGGTAGTGGTGTAACTACATGTTGTTAATGTGATGTGGGGGTAGTGGTGTAACTACATGTTGTTAATGTGATGGGGGTAGTGGTGTTAATGTTAATGTAATGTGGGTGTAGTGGTGTAACTACATGTTGTTAATGTGATGTGGGGGTAGTGGTGTAACTACATGTTGTTAATGTAATGTGGGTGTAGTGGTGTAACTACATGTTGTTAATGTGATGTGGGGGTAGTGGTGTAACTACATGTTGTTAATGTGATGTGGGGGTAGTGGTGTACTGTTGTAACTACATGTTGTTAATGTGATGTGGGTGTAGTGGTGTACTGTTGTAACTACATGTTGTTAATGTGATGTGGAGGTAGTGGTGTAACTGCATGTTGTTAATGTGATGTGGGTGTACTGTTGTAACTACATGTTGTTAATGTGATGTGGGGGTAGTGGTGTAACTACATGTTGTTAATGTGATGTGGGTGTAGTGGTGTAACTACATGTTGTTAATGTGATGTGGGGGTAGTGGTGTAACTACATGTTGTTAATGTGATGTGGGGGTAGTGGTGTAACTACATGTTGTTAATGTGATGTGGGTGTGTTGTAACTACATGTTGTTAATGTGATGTGGGGGTAGTGGTGTAACTACATGTTGTTAATGTAATGTGGGTGTAGTGGTGTAACTACATGTTGTTAATGTGATGTGGGGGTAGTGGTGTACATGTTGTTAATGTAATGTAACTACATGTTGTTAATGTGATGTGGGGTAGTGGTGTAACTACATGTTGTTAATGTGATGTGGGTGTAGTGGTGTAACTACATGTTGTTAATGTGATGTGGGGGTAGTGGTGTAACTACATGTTGTTAATGTGATGTGGGTGTAGTGGTGTAACTACATGTTGTTAATGTGATGTGGGGGTAGTGGTGTAACTACATGTTGTTAATGTGATGTGGGGGTAGTGGTGTAACTACATGTTGTTAATGTGATGTGGGGGTAGTGGTGTAACTACATGTTGTTAATGTGATGTGGGGGTAGTGGTGTAACTACATGTTGTTAATGTGATGTGGGGGTAGTGGTGTAACTACATGTTGTTAATGTGATGTGGGTGTAGTGGTGTAACTACATGTTGTTAATGTGATGTGGGGGTAGTGGTTAATGTTGTTAATGTAATGTGGGTGTAGTGGTGTAACTACATGTTGTTAATGTGATGTGGGGGTAGTGGTGTAACTACATGTTGTTAATGTGATGGGTGTAGTGGTGTAACTACATGTTGTTAATGTGATGTGGGGGTAGTGGTGTAACTACATGTTGTTAATGTGATGTGGGTGTAGTGTTGTAACTACATGTTGTTAATGTGATGTGATGTGTAACTACATGTTGTTAATGTGATGTGGGTGGTGTAACTACATGTTGTTAATGTGATGTAGTGGTGTAACTACATGTTGTTAATGTGATGTGGGGGTAGTGGTGTAACTACATGTTGTTAATTAATGTGTAACTACATGTTGTTAATGTGGTGTAGTGGTGTAACTACATGTTGTTAATGTGATGTGGGGGTAGTGGTGTAACTACATGTTGTTAATGTGATGTGGGGGTAGTGGTGTAACTACATGTTGTTAATGTAATGTGGGTGTAGTGGTGTAACTACATGTTGTTAATGTGATGTGGGGGTAGTGGTGTAACTACATGTTGTTAATGTAATGTGGGTGTAGTGGTGTAACTACATGTTGTTAATGTGATAGTGGTGTAACTACATGTTGTTAATGTGATGTGGGGGTAGTGGTGTAACTACATGTTGTTAATGTAATGTGGGGGTAGTGGTGTAACTACATGTTGTTATGTAATGTTGTTAATGTTGTTAATGTAATGTGGGTGTAGTGGGGTTAATGTAGTGGTGTAACTACATGTTGTTAATGTAATGTGGGTGTAGTGGTGTAACTACATGTTGTTAATGTATGTGGGGGTAGTGGTGTAACTACATGTTGTTAATGTAATGTGGGTGTAGTGGTGTAACTACATGTTGTTAATGTGATGTGGGGGTAGTGGTGTAACTACATGTTGTTAATGTGATGTGGGGGTAGTGGTGTACTGTTGTAACTACATGTTGTTAATGTGATGTGGAGGTAGTGGTGTAACTGCATGTTGTTAATGTGATGTGGGTGTACTGTTGTAACTACATGTTGTTAATGTGATGTGGGGGTAGTGGTGTAACTACATGTTGTTAATGTGATGTGGGTGTACTGTTGTAACTACATGTTGTTAATGTGATGTGGGGGTAGTGGTGTAACTACATGTTGTTAATGTAATGTGGGTGTAATGGTGTAACTACATGTTGTTAATGTGATGTGGGGGTAGTGGTGTAACTACATGTTGTTAATGTGATGTGGGGGTAGTGGTGTAACTACATGTTGTTAATGTGATGTGGGGGTAGTGGTGTAACTACATGTTGTTAATGTGATGTGGGTGTAGTGGTGTAACTACATGTTGTTAATGTGATGTGGGTGTACTGTTGTAACTACATGTTGTTAATGTGATGTGGGTGTAGTGGTGTAACTACATGTTGTTAATGTGATGTGGGTGTACTGTTGTAACTACATGTTGTTAATGTGATGTGGAGGTAGTGGTGTAACTGCATGTTGTTAATGTGATGTGGGTGTACTGTTGTAACTACATGTTGTTAATGTGATGTGGGGGTAGTGGTGTAACTACATGTTGTTAATGTGATGTGGGTGTACTGTTGTAACTACATGTTGTTAATGTGATGTGGGGGTAGTGGTGTAACTACATGTTGTTAATGTAATGTGGGTGTAATGGTGTAACTACATGTTGTTAATGTGATGTGGGGGTAGTGGTGTACTGTTGTAACTACATGTTGTTAATGTGATGTGGGTGTACTGTTGTAACTACATGTTGTTAATGTGATGTGGGGGTAGTGGTGTAACTACATGTTGTTAATGTAATGTGGGTGTAATGGTGTAACTACATGTTGTTAATGTGATGTGGGGGTAGTGGTGTACTGTTGTAACTACATGTTGTTAATGTGATGTGGGTAAAGGGGTGTAACTACATGTTGTTAATGTGATGTAGGGGTAGTGGTGTAACTACATGTTGTTAATGTGATGTGGGTGTAGTGGTGTAGGCTTGTAACTACATGTTGTTAATGTGATGTGGGTGTTGTGGTGTAACTGTAGTGAAGGGATGTAGCTACATGTGTGACTGTCTGGCTGCTGCCTTCCTCATCAACAAACACTCTGCTCACTCAGCTCTGTAGCTCCGTTGGTAAAAGATCATCCTGCAGCAACAGGACATGTCAATTATTATGTGGATTAGAATTCATGGACATTATTGTAGGGGATGATGCATTTTTTGGAACGGATAATTAATTAAGAAATTATTAATCCTTTTTTAAATTAAGCCTTTTTACACCTCAAATACACTACAAGTTTGAAATGTCCTGTTTTGCAGGAAAGTTCTCCTGCAGCAGGGTGATCAAATTAAGATCCTACATCTGTATGCAGTCCAT
>NW_025746179.1:60000-152585 GCF_021184085.1 Oncorhynchus gorbuscha
TGATACCATCTGATTGATACCATCTCTGATTGATA
Organism: Oncorhynchus gorbuscha; assembly: GCF_021184085.1. NCBI lineage: Eukaryota > Metazoa > Chordata > Actinopteri > Salmoniformes > Salmonidae > Oncorhynchus > Oncorhynchus gorbuscha. Next base: position 60,036 of record NW_025746179.1, read on the forward strand.
CCATCTCTGATTGATACAATCCCTGATTGATACCATCTCTGATTGATACTAACCCTGATTGATACTATCCCTGATTGATACCATCTCTGATTGATACCATCTGATTGATACCATCTCTGATTGATACCATCTCTGATTGATACCATCTCTGATTGATACCATCCTGATTGATACCATCTCTGATTGATACTATCCCTGATTGATACCATCTCTGATTGATACCATCTCTGATTGATACGATCCCTGATTGACACCATCTCTGATTGATACTATCCCTGATTGATACCATCTCTGATTGATACTATCCCTGATTGATACCATCTCTGATTGATACCATCTCTGATTGATACGATCCCTGATTGATACCATCTCTGATTGACACCATCTCTGATTGATACCATCTCTGATTGACACCATCTCTGATTGATACGATCCCTGATTGATACCATCTCTGATTGATACTATCCCTGATTGATACCATCTCTGATTGATACCATCTCTGATTGATACCATCTCTGATTGATACCATCCCTGATTGATACCATCTGATTGATACCATCTCTGATTGATACCATCTCTGATTGATACCATCTCTGATTGATACTATCCCTGATTGATACCATCTCTGATTGATACCATCTCTGATTGATACAATCCCTGATTGATACCATCTCTGATTGATACTAACCCTGATTGATACTATCCCTGATTGATACCATCTCTGATTGATACTAACCCTGATTGATACTATCCCTGATTGATACCATCTCTGATTGATACGATCCCTGATTGATACCATCTCTGATTGACACCATCTCTGATTGATACCATCTCTGATTGATACCATCTCTGATTGATACTATCCCTGATTGATACCATCACTGATTGATACCATCTCTGATTGATACCATCTCTGATTGATACCATCTCTGATTGATACCATCTCTGATTGATACCATCTCTGATTGATACTATCCCTGATTGATACCATCTCTGATTGATACCATCTCTGATTGATACCATCTCTGATTGATACCATCTCTGATTGATACCATCTCTGATTGATACGATCACTGATTGATACCATCTGATTGATACCATCTCTGATTGATACCATCTCTGATTGATACCATCTCTGATTGATACTATCCCTGATTGATACCATCTCTGATTGATACCATCTCTGATTGATACCATCTCTGATTGATACCATCTCTGATTGATACCATCTCTGATTGATACTATCTCTGATTGATACTATCCCTGATTGATACCATCTCTGATTGATACTATCCCTGATTGATACCATCTCTGATTGATACCATCTCTGATTGATACCATCTCTGATTGATACCATCTCTGATTGATACCATCTCTGATTGATACCATCTCTGATTGATACCATCTCTGATTGATACCATCCTGATTGATACCATCTCTGATTGATACCATCTCTGATTGATACTATCCCTGATTGATACCATCTCTGATTGATACCATCTCTGATTGATACGATCCCTGATTGATACCATCACTGATTGATAGCATCTGATTGATACCATCTCTGATTGATACCATCTCTGATTGATACCATCTCTGATTGACACCATCTCTGATTGATACGATCCCTGATTGATACCATCTCTGATTGATACCATCTCTGATTGATACCATCTCTGATTGATACGATCCCTGATTGATACCATCTCTGATTGATACCATCTCTGATTGATACCATCTCTGATTGATACCATCTCTGATTGATACGATCCCTGATTGATACCATCTCTGATTGATACCATCTCTGATTGATACCATCTCTGATTGATACCATCTCTGATTGATACCATCTCTGATTGATACCATCTCTGATTGATACCATCTCTGATTGATACGATCCCTGATTGATACCATCTCTGATTGATACGATCCCTGATTGATACCATCTCTGATTGACACCATCTCTGATTGATACTATCCCTGATTGATACCATCTCTGATTGATACCATCTGATTGATACTATCCCTGATTGATACCATCTCTGATTGATACGATCCCTGATTGATACGATCCCTGATTGATACCATCTCTGATTGACACCATCGTTGAGCAAGGCACTTAACCCTAATTTTCTCCCAGGCCACCATACTGACCCTTTAAAACAACACATTTCACTGCACCTACAGTATCTGGTATATGTGACAATACAAGAAATAGATTTTTCGATTGCCATGTAGTCATGTGTTGTACAGAGAGGGGTTGGGGACCGGGAGAGGAGACAGAGCTGTGTGTGTGTGCGCGTGTGCGTGTGTGTGTGAGTTACTACTGGTCTGTACATACCCCTGAGGATGTAATTCTGGTAGTTCTGGTCTGCTTCAGCTCCGACCTTGATTAGACATGTCAGTCCTTCAGACACCACAAACTCATGGACCAGGTCCTTGTCATCCTGAGGAACAGAGAGACGAGCAGTTTATGCCTGACTCTCACACATCATACAGACGACTAGAGATTGGTCATGTGCTATGAGTAGCAGTGATTCTATGGATAAGTCCTAAATAGCACCCTATTCCCTATTTTAGCGCAATAGTGGTGCACTATATAGGGAATAGGGCAGCATTTGGGACATCTATGTATGATTTAGCATAATGGGACAAGGATTAGGAAGTTATATGAGAGTGTTTTTTTGATGCCACAAATCTATAAAAACCTTGAACGACATTTAAGAGCCCTTGTAGGTTTCATGTTTTTATCTACAGTATAATAATGACCTTTAAACTTTGCCAAGTATGGGTATTATTTATTATTGTTTGCAGTAACATTCATTTACTACACACTGTATGGAAATACAAGCATTACATTTCATTAAAGAGATTTATGGTATCCGTGACAACACATATTTCCATGACAGCAAGTAAGACTAAGTATGTTGTGCGTTACTTTCACCAGGGACAAATTACCCATCATGCTCCAAGCACCTCATTTCCTGTTCTCATGGCAACCCTGTATTTTGTAGTTGCCTTAAACATCGGTTGCTAAGTGCCTGTTGTCGGCTAACAGAAAGAGCTCATCCAATTAGTGACAGAGAGGTGCTAAGAGCATTGCTGTCCTCGTTTAATGAATGGTTAGACACGAATGTAACACTCCGAGGGTGAGTGAGTGAGTGAGCACTCTTCTCATTGCTGATTTGGTATTACTGACCCAGACCACAACCCCGTCCATCTTAGATCCTGGCTAAAGTGATGGGGAAACTCTGGGTTCACACCAAACAAATTCATTACATCATAGTTGTTGAGTCTTAGCTGTGAAATAGCAGCCTTGGGCTCCTGAGTGGCACAGTGGTCTAAGGCACTGCATCTCAGTGCTAGAGGCATCACTATAGACACCCTGGTTCGATTCCAGGCTGTATCACAACTGGCCGTACTTGGGAGTCCCATAGGGCGATGCACAGTTGACCCAGTGTTGTCCAGGTTAGGCCGTGGTAGGCCATCATTGTAAATAAGAATTTGTTCTTAACTCACTTGCCAGTCACTTGCCAACACAGCTGATTGAAGTAATCCAAGCTTGATGATGAGTTGGTTAGTGTTAGGGCACAAACCTAAACGTGCACCCAGAGGGGCCTCGGGACCTATTTGTGAAACCCTGCTGTCGGGTATGATAGGAGCGATGGTTACTGTAGGCTACGTACACACCGGGATCAGGACACCAGACATCAAAATGCCTTCTGAACATAATATTACAACAGGAAGGAACTTGTTTTAACCTTGTGTATTAGGCCCAGTGGATACTGGGAAGGAAAATACTCCTCAGGAGTGAAATTCAATGTAGACAATGTGTCTGGGGAACTATGGCTGGAGAACCCCTTTAATTACTAGATCAGGGGTGAAATTCAATGTAGACAATGTGTCTGGGGAACTATGGCTGGAGAACCCCTTTAATTACTAGATCAGGAGTGAAATTCAATGTAGACAATGTGTCTGGGGAACTATGGCTGGAGAACCCCTTTAATTACTAGATCAGGGGTGAAATTCAATGTAGACAATGTGTCTGGGGAACTATGGCTGGAGAACCCCTTTAATTACTAGATCAGGAGTGAAATTCAATGTAGACAATGTGTCTGGGGAACTATGGCTGGAGAACCCCTTTAATTACTAGATCAGGGGTGAAATTCAATGTAGACAATGTGTCTGGGGAACTATGGCTGGAGAACCCCTTTAATTACTAGATCAGGGTGAAATTCAATGTAGACAATGTGTCTGGGGAACTATGGCTGGAGAACCCCTTTAATTACTAGATCAGGGTGAAATTCAATGTAGACAATGTGTCTGGGGAACTATGGCTGGAGAACCCCTTTAATTACTAGATCAGGGTAGTGAAATTCAATGTAGACAATGTGTCTGGGGAACTATGGCTGGAGAACCCCTTTAATTACTAGATCAGGAGTGAAATTCAATGTAGACAATGTGTCTGGGGAACTATGGCTGGAGAACCCCTTTAATTACTAGATCAGGGGTGAAATTCAATGTAGACAATGTGTCTGGGGAACTATGGCTGGAGAACTTTAATTACTAGATCAGGAGTGAAATTCAATGTAGACAATGTGTCTGGGGAACTATGGCTGGAGAACCCCTTTAATTACTAGATCAGGAGTGAAATTCAATGTAGACAATGTGTCTGGGGAACTATGGCTGGAGAACCCCTTTAATTACTAGATCAGGGGTGAAATTCAATGTAGACAATGTGTCTGGGGAACTATGGCTGGAGAACCCCTTTAATTACTAGATCAGGGGTGCCTTATTACACACAAGATGCATGGGGCCCTGTTGAATAACCTTCAACTCTGTGGCTATAACCTTACTATAACACGATTAGCTCTAATCTAATTGATCCAATTGGATGAATGTATTTCTGAACAACAGGCTCCCAGCTTGCTTCAGTCCTAAATGGCACCATATTCCCTATGTAGGGCACTACTTTTTACTATAGTCCTATGAGGCCCTGGTCAAAAGTAGTGCACTATAAAGGGAACAGGGTGCTATTTGGGATGGAGACTGTAGAGTTAGCATGTAGCCAACCACCCACTGGGAGAGCACTTTATACTGAACCAACTGATCTGAGCTCAGTGCTATTTCTTTATACTGAACCAACTGATCTGAGCTCAGTGCTATTTCTTTATGCTGAACCAACTGATCTGAGCTTAGTGCTATTTCTTTATGGTGAACCAACTGATCTGAGCTCAGTGCTACTTCTTTATACTGAACCAACTGATCTGAGCTCAGTGCTATTTCTTTATACTGAACCATCTGATCTGAGCTCAGTGCTATTTCTTTATACTGAACCAACTGATCTGAGCTCAGTGCTATTTCTTTATACTGAACCATCTGATCTGAGCTCAGTGCTATTTCTTTATATTGAACCAACTGATCTGAGCTCAGTGCTATTTCTTTATACTGAACCATCTGATCTGAGCTCAGTGCTATTTCTTTATACTGAGCCAACTGATCTAAGCTCAGAGCTATTTCTTTATGCTGAACCAACTGATCTGAGCTCAGTGCTATTTCTTTATGCTGAACCATCTGATCTGAGCTCAGTGCTATTTCTTTATGGTGAACCAACTGATCTGAGCTCAGTGCTATTTCTTTATACTGAACCAACTGATCTGAGCTCAGTGCTATTTATTTATACTGAACCAACTGATCTGAGCTCAGTGCTATTTCTTTATACTGAACCAACTGATCTGAGCTCAGTGCTATTTATTTTTCTTTATACTGAACCATCTGATCTGAGCTCAGTGCTATTTCTTTATACTGAACCAACTGATCTGAGCTCAGTGCTATTTCTTTATACTGAACCAACTGATCTGAGCTCAGTGCTATTTCTTTATACTGAACCATCTGATCTGAGCTCAGTGCTATTTCTTTATACTGAACCAACTGATCTGAGCTCAGTGCTATTTCTTTATACTGAACCATCTGATCTGAGCTCAGTGCTATTTATTTATATTGAACCAACTGATCTGAGCTCAGTGCTATTTCTTTATGCTGAACCATCTGATCTGAGCTCAGTGCTATTTCTTTATACTGAGCCAACTGATCTAAGCTCAGAGCTATTTCTTTATGCTGAACCAACTGATCTGAGCTCAGTGCTATTTCTTTATGCTGAACCATCTGATCTGAGCTCAGTGCTATTTCTTTATGGTGAACCAACTGATCTGAGCTCAGTGCTATTTCTTTATACTGAACCAACTGATCTGAGCTCAGTGCTATTTATTTATACTGAACCAACTGATCTGAGCTCAGTGCTATTTCTTTATACTGAACCATCTGATCTGAGCTCAGTGCTATTTCTTTATACTGAACCAACTGATCTGAGCTCAGTGCTATTTCTTTATACTGAACCAACTGATCTGAGCTCAGTGCTATTTCTTTATACTGAACCATCTGATCTGAGCTCAGTGCTATTTCTTTATACTGAACCAACTGATCTGAGCTCAGTGCTATTTCTTTATACTGAACCATCTGATCTGAGCTCAGTGCTATTTATTTATACTGAACCATCTGATCTGAGCTCAGTGCTATTTCTTTATGCTGAACCATCTGATCTGAGCTCAGTGCTATTTCTTTATGGTGAACCAACTGATCTGAGCTCAGTGCTATTTCTTTATACTGAACCAACTGATCTGAGCTCAGTGCTATTTATTTATACTGAACCAACTGATCTGAGCTCAGTGCTATTTCTTTATACTGAACCATCTGATCTGAGCTCAGTGCTATTTCTTTATACTGAACCAACTGATCTGAGCTCAGTGCTATTTCTTTATGCTGAACCATCTGATCTGAGCTCAGTGCTATTTCTTTATGGTGAACCAACTGATCTGAGCTCAGTGCTATTTCTTTATACTGAACCAACTGATCTGAGCTCAGTGCTATTTCTTTATACTGAACCATCTGATCTGAGCTCAGTGCTATTTATTTATACTGAACCATCTGATCTGAGCTCAGTGCTATTTCTTTATACTGAACCAACTGATCTGAGCTCAGTGCTATTTCTTTATACTGAACCATCTGATCTGAGCTCAGTGCTATTTCTTTATACTGAACCATCTGATCTGAGCTCAGTGCTATTTCTTTATACTGAACCATCTGATCTGAGCTCAGTGCTATTTCTTTATACTGAACCAACTGATCTGAGCTCAGTGCTATTTCTTTATACTGAACCAACTGATCTGAGCTCAGTGCTATTTCTTTATACTGAACCATCTGATCTGAGCTCAGTGCTATTTCTTTATACTGAACCATCTGATCTGAGCTCAGTGCTATTTCTTTATACTGAACCAACTGATCTGAGCTCAGTGCTATTTCTTTCACTTTGATGTCACCACACAACGTTTTATTGGCAGCCTGTCCAGTGTGTGATATCACAAGGCCTTGGGAGAGCTCCAAGAGAAGGCATGTTTTAGTGGACTGCTTATCCAAGTCTTTGACTTAATACTAGACAAAGGTCTTACAATATTGAAGAGGACAACTAAGATCACTGTAGCAGTGCTTCGATACTGGGACATGAAATATAATGAAAAACACAGTATTATCATAACCCTGAAACACATAGTGAATGACCTTGTCATATGTGGATATTTCTGCTGAGATTGTCTCCTATATTTCAACATGTTACAGTAGTATTTTATTTGCAGAGCCTCATGTCCGCTTGCCAAATCCTGCACTTTATGTTGTTCTCCTAGACGACAAAACCACCTGTGGCTCTCACACCTGTCGACGGCTCAGTCATTTAAGTACAGGAGGGAGGTTTTCATCTGGCTTCGGAGTGGGCTATGCAACGCTAGGCTAGGAGCTAGTGGTCAGGTGGGGAGTGAGGGGGAGAGGTGTGTCTTAGAGCGCTCCTCCCTCATAGGAATACACACCAGAGTGTTTCCAGGACAGCTTCTACATGCATCAATGATGGAGAGCCCAGTCATTTGGCGAAACCACTGTGTAAACAAGTGTGTACTCACACAGAGAGAGAAAGTTCCAGACACACACAGCTGGGCTGGAACTGAAATATTACACAGTCTGTGACCACAGAGCTGGAGACACTGTACCTTCTGATAACATTTAGGTATAGACCTGCAGCAGACAACATGTTAACAGGATTCTTCATCCAAACACATGGACGCACTATATTGATACAAGCTCTTTAGGGGAGAGGTTACTCGAGTGCAGTTGCGTGTGCGTGCGTGTGTGCGTGCGTGCGTGTGTGTGTGTGTGTGGTAACATCCACTTCCTCCAAACCTGACCTAGTCATTCCAAGTGTGCACAGGCACAGTGAGACGTCCTGATCTATTCCTGTATTTCTCTGTCAACATCTGTAGCTCACTTTTCCTTCCAACGGTCTCCTGAAGTGATGTTTAACACTCCCCCTCTAGCCTCCACAGTGATTCCCTGCCAGGCCAGCCAGCCCCAGTGTGTGAAGCAGGGCTCTGGCCAAGCATGGACCTGAGCACAGCAGAGTACAGCATAGCATAGCTGCCACGGAGGCAGTCTTCTCTCACTGCACAGCTCTGTTCAGATAGCTAGGAAAATATTACTGTACAGTGTATGTGTTAAGTATGTTTGTATGAGCACTTGCTGTACAAAGCATGCGTGTATGTGTGCATACACGTGTGTGTGTCATATGGGAGAATGTGTGCATATATGCATACACGTGTGTGTGTCATATGGGAGAATGTGTGCATATGTGCATACACATGTGTGTGTCATATGGGAGAATGTGTGCATATGTGCATACACGTGTGTGTGTCATATGGGAGAATGTGTGCATATGTGCATACACGTGTGTGTGTCATATGGGAGAATGTGTGATAGTTAATGATAAACAAGAGCCATTAGTAGACTATCGCTGCAGTATTAATGAATCTGATATTTTCAGGCTGCTGCTAAGAGAAAAGGGAGGGGAACATTACCTGAAAGATCTGTTTGAGGGAAAACAGGGCTCTCCTCAGCTCTCGTCCATTTGAGTTGTAGAGTTTCTCTAAAAGAAGAGAAAGAAGAGATCAGTTTACAGTCACACACAGCTGTGGTACTTTTCCATGTCAATGACTCAAGGAAAAAGCTAACTAAGCAAAGGCTTATTGTCCAAGTGATTGGAGAGATAACCCTGCATGTGTGAGTGAAACCCTGCATGTGTGAGTGAAACCCTGCATGTGTGAGTGAAACCCTGTGTCAGATTTTTACCTTGTCAGCTTGAGGATTTGATCTTGCAACCTTTCAGTTACTAGTCCAATGACCTAACCACTAGGCTACCTGCAGCCCCAGATATGAACTATAACCTTTAGTATATGAACTATAACCTTTAGTATATGAACTATAACCTTTAGTATATTGGGTCACATTTCATTAATGCACATCTTGTCCAGTAATAGTTTGGCTAGTTGCTCTGGGCCAGTTGCTCTGGGCTAGTTGCCCTGGGCCAGTTGCTCTGGGCTAGTTGCCCTGGGCTAGTTGCTCTGGGCTAGTTGCTCTGGGCTAGTTGCTCTGGGCTAGTTGCTCTGGGCTAGTTGCCCTGGGCTAGTTGCCCTGGGCTAGTTGCTCTGGGCTAGTTGCCCTGGGCTAGTTGCCCTGGGCTAGTTGCCCTGGGCTAGTTTCCCTGGGCTAGTTGCTCTGGGCTAGTTGCTCTGGGCTAGTTGCCCTGGGCTATTTGCCCTGGGCTAGTTGCCCTGGGCTAGTTGCTCTGGGCTAGTTGCTCTGGGCTAGTTGCCCTGGGCTAGTTGCTCTGTGCCAGTGAGGAATGTAGACTGTAGTTCAGAGAAGCACATCTGTGAAGAGTTAAAAAACACTTGACTTTTCCTGCTGACAGAACTGCCTCTATCTGTCTCCTATGTGCAAAGCCACTACTACCATAGAGATGATATAATACTGTGACTGACTACTACACTGACTGACTTATGCACCATAGCCAGATCACACAGGTCAGATTGCCAACACATACAGTCAATGTGTAATGCTGTAGTGCAAAGGCTGAAGGGTTTCCAAAAGAACGGGATTCGTTGCTAGTGGGTATGGTTATGAGGCCTCTTGGTACATTGCATTAGTTCCAACAACTCTTAGGCTTTCTCATCCTGTCAGGGTGTGTTGAGATCTTTCAGCATGGCATTGCATCTCAGGTGTTGTTTCTTGTCTCACCATTGGGTGGCAGTGTTGAGCAGTAGAGCGTGACTCCAGCCTACTATGACGCAGTGCTGCAGGTAAACCGTACCACTACCACACAGGCTGCTGCAGCTTGGAGAGTCTCTACTCTGACTCAGCAAAAGCTGTCACTGGTGCAGATAGCAACATACACAATACCCTACTGCAGTCTTTGCCTGTCCCCTTCAGCTCTACCTCTCTCCTCTCCCTCTCTTTCTCATCTCTACCACTCTTGCTCTCTCTCAGCCCCCATCTCTCTCTCTCTCCCTCTTTCAGCTCTACCTCTCTCTCTCTCTTCCTACATTTCTGTCTGTCTGCCTTTCTTTCTGTGACAGTCTTTGTCTCTCTCCCAAACATCTCTCAATACATTTTCTCTGTCCTTTTGTCTCTCTCTCTCTGCATTTGCCTTTCTTCTTCCTCACTCATGTTTTCCTCTGTCATGAACACAGATCCATTTGGTCTCCAATGACCTCTGACCTCTCTGCTCCGTGTTCACACTCTCACTGTTACTAAGACCTCAATAATTATGCTTCCCTCCTTCTTCAAGCCAAAGAGAGAGGCCCAGGTGACCCCTGTGCATGATCACACACACACACATGTGCACGCACACACACACCTTTCATCAAAGCAGGCAGGGGCCTCATCAGTAACACTTTGCCCTGTGGTGTCATTTATTCTGTCATGTTGCTCTACTGCCTAGCAGAAGTCATTATAACATATATTCTGTCATGTTGATCTACGGCCTAACAACAGAACTCATTGTAACATATATTCTGTCATATTGCTCTACTGCCTAACAACAGAACTCATTATAACATATATTCTGTCATATTGCTCTACGGCCTAACAGAACTCATTGTAACATATATTCTGTCATGTTGATCTACGGCCTAACAACAGAACTCATTGTAACATATATTCTGTCATGTTGATCTACGGCCTAACAACAGAACTCATTATAACATATATTCTGTCATGTTGCTCTACGGCCTAACAGAACTCATTGTAACATATATTCTGTCATGTTGCTCTACGGCCTAACAGAACTCATTATAACATATATTCTGTCATATTGCTCTACGGCCTAACAGAAGTCATTATAACATATATTCTGTCATGTTGATCTACGGCCTAACAACATAACTCATTATAACATATATTCTGTCATGTTGATCTACGGCCTAACAGAAGTCATTATAACATATATTCTGTCAGGTTGCTCTACGGCCTAACAACAGAACTCATTATAAGATATATTCTGTCATGTTGCTCTACGGCCTAACAGAAGTCATTATAACATATATTCTGTCAGGTTGCTCTACGGCCTAACAACATAACTCATTATAACATATATTCTGTCATGTTGCTCTACGGCCTAACAGAAGTCATTATAACATATATTCTGTCATGTTGCTCTACGGCCTAACAACATAACTCATTATAACATATATTCTGTCATGTTGCTCTACGGCCTAACAGAAGTCATTATCATATATTAGGTTGCTCTACGGCCTAACAACATAACTCATTATAACATATATTCTGTCATGTTGCTCTACGGCCTAACAAAGTCATTATAACATATATTCTGTCATGTTCATTATAACATATATTATAACATATATTCTGTCATGTTGCTCATAACAACATAACTCATTATAACATATATTCTGTCATGTTGCTCTAAGGCCTAACAGAAGTCATTATAACATATATTCTGTCAGGTTGCTCTACGGCCTAACAACATAACTCATTATAACATATATTCTGTCAGGTTGCTCTACGGCCTAACAACATAACTCATTATAACATATATTCTGTCATGTTGCTCTACAGTCTAACAACATAACTCATTATAACATATATTCTGTCATGTTGCTCTACGGCCTAACATAACTCATTATAACATATATTCTGTCATGTTGCTCTACGGCCTAACATAACTCATTATAACATATATTCTGTCATGTTGCTCTACGGTCTAACAACAGAACTCATTCAAATTCCATCGTTGTCCTGATCATTGTGGCACTGGAGAGTTTGATATATTCCTGACTGTTGCTGTGCTGTGCATGTGCATGTGCATGTGCATGTGCATGTGAGATTATGAGTCATGAACATAGACCCTAACACAACCCAACGCTGTCCGTTGAAACCTCTCACGTCTATGAGTGATCTGTCTATACAAACAGCTGGCCCTGATTCTATTCAGAAGGGTGAGAAACACACACAGTTTCTTGGCTGGATGGTGGACCGGGCATATGTTTGAGATTCACAGCACAGCAACAGACCTCTATTCATCATTGTTGTTTTCAGTCACAGATTAAATCCCTTCCCAGCTGAAGGTCTGAGTGTGTGTGTACGTGTATGTGTGTGTGTGTCAACCAGCTATTTGGGCACGCATAGATTCTTCCGGAGACACCGTCAGCCAGCAGTAGAGCCCAGCCCAGCCAAGGCCTAACAGACCCCCTCACCTCTCTCTCTCTCTCTCTCTCTCTCTCTCTCTCTCTCTCTCTCTCTCTCTCTCTCTCTATTCTCACTCTCTCTCTCTCTCTCTCTCTCTCTCTCTCTCTCTCTCTCTCTCTCTCTCTCTCTCTCTCTCTCTCTCTCTCTCTCTCTCTCTCTCTCTCTCTCTCTCTCTCTCTCTCTCTCTCTCTCTCTCTCTCTCTCTCTCTCTCTCTCTCTCTCTCTCTCTCTCTCTCTCTCTCTCTCTCTCTCTCTCTCTCTCTCTCTCTCTCACCAACACACACGTCAGACAGCACTAGTCCACCAGCAGAGAATTAGACAACACCCAACCCCCACAGAAAAGCCTTAACGCAAGCACTTCGCACATCGTGCATACACACACCAGGCATACACGCACACACACACCACGCATACACGCATACACACCATGCATACACGCCACACATACACACACCAGGCATACACGCACACACCACGCATACACGCATACACACCATGCATACACGCCACACATACACACACCAGGCATACACGCGCACACACACCACGCATACACACACACACACCACGCATACACACACACACACCACGCATACACACACACACACACCACGCATACACACACACACACCACGCATACACACACACACACCACGCATACACAAACACACACACCACGCATACACGCACACTCACACACACACACCACGCACACACACACACACACACACACACACACACACACACACACACACACACACACACACACACACACACACACACACACACACACACACACACACACACACACACACACACACACACACACACACACCATGCATACACACACACACACACACACGCACACACACCCACACCATGCATACACACACCACACACCACACATACACACACACACCACGCGTACACATGCACACACACCATGCTTACACGCACACACACACACCACGCATACACACACACGAGCGCACACACACAGCACACACATACACACGCACGTACATACACACTGTTGAGGAAAACTATGATTTGCTGGGTAGTTGCAAAAGGATTCTTCAGTTGGTCAGTGGTTCAGTTGGTCTGTGGTTTCCAGAACACATGTTGAGGGATGTATTGAGTGGCATGTTGTGGGACTGACTGGGTTGTGTTCCAGAACACATGTTGAGGGATGTATTGACTGGGTTGTGTTCCAGAACACATGTTGTGGGATGTGACTCGGCTGTGTTCCAGACACATGTTGAGGGATGTGTTCCAGAACACATGTTGAGGGATGTATTGACTGGGTTGTGTTCCAGAACACATGTTGTGGGATGTGCTGACTCGGCTGTGTTCCAGAACACATGTTGAGGGATGTATTGACTGGGTTGTGTTCCAGAACACATGTTGAGGGATGTATTGACTCGGCTGTGTTCCAGAACACATGTTGAGGGATGTATTGACTGGGTTGTGTTCCAGAACACATGTTGTGGGATGTGCTGACTCGGCTGTGTTCCAGAACACATGTTGAGGGATGTATTGACTGGGTTGTGTTCCAGAACACATGTTGAGGGATGTATTGACTGGGTTGTGTTCCAGAACACATGTTGTGGGATGTATTGACTGGGTTGTGTTCCAGAACACATGTTGTGGGATGTATTGACTGGGTTGTGTTCCAGAACACATGTTGAGGGATGTATTGACTGGGTTGTGTTCCAGAACACATGTTGTGGGATGTGCTGACTCGGCTGTGTTCCAGGACACTCAGCCCTGTTCACATTCACTCAGGGAGCCAGTCTGTGAATATGGCCTATATCTGATGATGATGATGCACCCTGGGTAGACACAGGGTGGACCAACACAATACAATCCAGGCCAGTAGAACTCTCTATCTTCCATGCTGTAGAGATCTAGATTATGATGGAACACAGGGCTGGAGTGTTCCATCAGTAGAACTTTCTTTCTTCCATCCTGTAGAGATCTAGATTATGATGGAACACAGGGCTGGAGTGTTCCATCAGTAGAACTCTCTTTCTTCCATGCTGTAGAGATCTAGATTATGATGGAACACAGGGCTGGAGTGTTCCATCAGTAGAACTTTCTTTCTTCCATCCTGTAGAGATCTAGATTATGATGGAACACAGGGCTGGAGTGTTCCATCAGTAGAACTCTCTTTCTTCCATCCTGTAGAGATCTAGATTATGATGGAACAGGGGCTGGAGTGTTCCATCAGTAGAACTCTCTTTCTTCCATCCTGTAGAGATCTAGATTATGATGGAACACAGGGCTGGAGTGTTCCATCAGTAGAACTCTCTTCCATCCTGTAGAGATCTAGATTATGATGGAACACAGGGCTGGAGTGTTCCATCAGTAGAACTCTCTTTCTTCCATGCTGTAGAGATCTAGATGATGATGGAACACAGGGCTGGAGTGTTCCATCAGTAGAACTCTCTTTCTTCCATGCTGTAGAGATCTAGATGATGATGGAACACAGGGCTGGAGGAGAGGAAACACACATGCAGAAACATTCAACTCCCTATACGGCTGAGATCGGGACACAGATGACTCCTGGTCTTTTAAAAGAGTGTGTCCCAGTGACCTACTGGTTTTAACACCCACCTGATATAAATCTGCAGTGAAGTGAGGAAGTATTTACAGGGGCACACCGATACGCGGCCGTATGCATCATGGTAAAGAAATATCACATACCCAAAAAATGATGTTGACTGTACGATGTTGGACAGGGGAATGTTCCCATGTTGACTCAACATGAGAAAATGATGTTTACTGTACGATGTTGAACAGGGGAATGTTCCCATGTTGACTCAACATGAGAAAATGATGTTTACTGTACGATGTTGAACAGGGGAATGTTCCCATGTTGACTCAACATGAGAAAATGATGTTTACTGTACGATGTTGAACAGGGGACTGTTCCCATGTTGACTCAACATGAGAAAATTATGTTTACTGTACGATGTTGGACAGGGGAATGTTCCCATGTTGACTCAACATGAGAAAATTATGTTTACTGTACGATGTTGAACAGGGGAATGTTCCCATGTTGACTCAACTTGAGAAAATGATGTTTACTGTACGATGTTGAACAGGGGAATGTTCCCATGTTGACTCAACATGAGAAAATGATGTTTACTGTACGATGTTGAACAGGGGAATGTTCCCATGTTGACTCAACTTGAGAAAATGATGTTTACTGTACGATGTTGAACAGGGGAATGTTCCCATGTTGACTCAACATGAGAAAATGATGTTTACTGTACGATGTTGAACAGGGGAATGTTCCCATGTTGACTCAACTTGAGAAAATGAGGCAAAGGGGAAATGTTGTTGTCATACAGACGGTTGGGGTCTACAGTAAGTCAGTCTACTGGCTACTGTTTCACTCCTTACATCACCAAAGAGTCCTGTAAAGTTGAGCTGGATGTCAGGAGACAGTGGACAAGTTCTCCCCTGATGATATGAGTGTTGTAGGGAACAACATTGATTTATTTTCAGTATCCATGGCAACATAATCCTACCACATTCCCAGCATGCTCTTCTTTCAGAAGGAGATCTGGCCCCATTTCTAAGATAATATGGGCAGGGAGGACCTGATCCTAGATCAGTGCTCCTACTCTGAGATGCTTTGTGAACACAGGCCCTTATGGCAGGTAGTATGTCGTGCAAGTAAATCAGCAGATTCATCAGTCTCTCTGCCAGTCGGCACCATGCCCCCATCACCGTCCCTATCACCATGTTCTGCTGCAGTAGGGGCACTGCCTGTCCTGATGACTCTCCTCTTTAGTCTACACCATGTGTGGGAAAATCAAAGCCTCCTGAGGCATGCAGGTTTCGGCAGGTTTCGACAGGTTCGTAACCATGGTGACGATGATTCAGAGTTGAGATGTGGGATCTGATCACTGGAGGGTGGAGAGGGGGGAACAGTTATGTAGGTTACTCATCACACTGTTCCCCTTGCTAAAACGATGAACATGATTAACATCCTAGCTCCACTTTCATGTTAGAGTGTTGCTGGTGAATCAACCGTCTGGATTTCCAGTCAGACATTCATTGTGTTTTATTCTTGGATGTAAGATGGTTATCTGCTCATTCACTTTGCTAAATAAATAAATAAACTTTGCTAAGTAATATATATATTTATTTAAATAGATAAATAAATAAATAACCAGGGTGGCAGTAGTGACGTTGCGCCACTCGGGAGGCCACTTGATGATCCACTTCCTGATTCCACTTCATGCTACAACAAGGACAGTGATTTTCCTCATCAGCCAGGAGGCTGCCAGAGTTTTAGCACTAATCCTAGAGGAGTATGTTTTAGGAGGGGGGGCAGAGGGGCCAGACGCCAAGCCAATCAGAGATGGCATGGTAGTCAACATTCCTCCCCAGTGTATCAGTGGCGTTTGCACAAAGGCTCTGTGCGCCTCATCTCAGGCCTGAAGTCCGGCCTGCAATAAAACTGTCAGGGAGTTATTCCTGCCCGCCACAAAATGAAGCCCTTCTGCAGAAACAGACAGCTCTTTCCCCTGTCCGCAGTCCGCACACCGGCGCGCCTCCCAAAGAGGCCCTCCTTTAATGAGAAATAGCTCAGCTCAGATTAGTTCCATACCAGCTGGCACAGATAAGTGCCCACAAAGTATGGTCCTTTTTTTTAAACATCACTGTATTTGAGAAGAGGGAGAAGAAGAAAAACACAAAGTGGAACAGAGAGGAAACTAGGTATTCTGTTGAATGGGAATGGAACTGGACCCCGACTCTGGAATCCTGTTAGCTTCAAAACCTTCTTCTTCCCAGAGAGAAGACGGCTCAGACTTCAGCATCGATGGGCTGATTCATTTGTCATTCAGATGAAATACCAATGGGAGGCAAACAACTGGTATACAGCCAGACAGTCATATAGAGTCATTTAGTCATATAGAGTAAGTTATACTGTAAGCCTTTAAGGGAGTCTGTTAAATGACCAAAATATAAAAATATACAGTACCTTCTGAATCCTGATGACCTTACTATGGAGTCTGTTGTGAGTGACCGAGGTTCAAACCCAGGAACTCCCGTGCACCACAAAACCGTGTTAGCCTGTTAGCTAAAGCCTTATAGAGTCTTATAGATCTTAGGCACGGTTACTCATTATGTGAGAATTATTAACTGAACCCCTAATTATACACTGGCAACGTGAAACTAGTACCTCACTGACAGAGAAAGAGAGAGAGAGATAGAGAGAAAGCAAGGCAGAGAGAGAGAGATAGAGATAGAGAGAGATAGAGATAGATAGATAGATAGATAGATAGATAGATAGATAGATAGATAGATAGATAGATAGATAGATAGATAGATAGATAGATAGATAGAGAGAGAGAGAGAGAGAGAGAGAAGAGAGGGAGAGAGAGAGAGAGAGAGAGAAAGCAAGGCAGAGAGAGAGAGATAGAGATAGAGAGAGAGAGAGAGAGAGAGAAAGCAAGGCAGAGAGAAAGAGATAGAGATAGAGAGAGAGATAGAGAGAGACAGAGAGAGAGAGAGAGAGAGAGAGAGAGAGAGAGAGAGAGAGAGAGAGAGAGAGAGAGAGAGAGAGAGAGAGAGAGAGAGAGAATGAGCAATGATAGGGTGCAGCTGGGGTCATCAACCCCATTCCTGACATTTCAGTCTTGCCTCGTACCTGAGGCTTCTTTCACATACAATCTTTGAGCAGGTAAAACCTGATTACTGAATAAGATGAAAGCTGTATCACTTTTATAATGTTCTGTATCCTGCAGCTGTGTGCCTTTGTCCAACTAACCTCTGTCAGTGGATGGTACTGGAACAGCCACAGGGATGTTCTGATCTCAAAATGACAATAATTACTGAGGTAGTAAAATATGAATGGCTATAATCACCTAGAATCTCCTCCCTTTTCCGTGGGGAGAGAGAGGAATGATGTTCTGGGCTTTGACACAGAGGCAAGCCAGGAATCTACAGGGTTAGTCCTCCCACCCCAAGAACCGACAAACCAACAGACAGATACACAGACAGACAGACACCTCTGGACCAGTGCTGTCTCAAAACTGGAGGAGAACCTTTCACAAACAGATTTTCACAACTTCTGGTTGTCATAACCAATATCCAAGAATCATTTCTGTAGACAGTCATGTGACATGTTCACTTTTTTTTATTATGAAGTCTAAACGCGATGCCCTTAACTTCCTGTCTTGATCCATCTCATTGTTAGAGAACTGGTAGATGTATGAGCATCTTCTGTTGGTCTAACGATGAACTCAATATACCTGCCCTCTTTCCTTCCACAAGAACATCCACTCCCTCGCTTTCAGCCTTTATTACCAACGACTCCATCGAATGTAAAGGATGACAAGCACTGCTCAGGCTTTAAACAGCAGAACACATAAACCATATCCAAGGGCCAGCCAAGAAACCCACAAAGACCCCACTGGGTCAGACAGACCTAAGAACGCAGCTTTCAGGAGAGCTCTCAGCCAAGAGGATGGTGTGGAGAGATTGAGAGAATGATGCAACAAATGGGCCCTGTTTACAACGTATAGTAGTCTGGGTAGGGAAGCACATCTGAGCCATTGAGACAGCAATAGAACTGACCTACTGTATATACCAGAGGAGGCTGGTGGGAGAAGCTATAGGAGGACGGGTTCATTGTAACGGTTGGAATGGAATGAATGGAACGAAGTCAAAAAGTGGTTTCAATATGTTTGATGTGTTTGATACGTTCCATTAATTCCATTCCAGTTATTACAATGAGCCCATCCTCCTATAGCTCCTCCCACCAGCCTCCACTAGTATAGACTTATGACCGTATGAACTCACACTAGGACAGACAAACACAACACAGTGTATTTACTCTAGCTGGGGCACAAGACAGACACACAGACAGACACACTGGCTTCATAGGAGACAGACAGACAGACTGGGTTCATAGGAGACAGACAGACAGACAGGTTTCATAGGAAACCGACAGACAGACAGGTTTCATAGGAGACAGACAGACAGACAGGTTTCATAGGAGACAGACAGACAAACTGGGTTCATACGAGACAGACAGACAGACAGACAGACAGACAGACAGACAGACAGACAGACAGACAGACAGACAGACAGACAGACAGACAGACAGACAGACAGGACAGACAGACAGACAGACAGACAGACAGACAGGTTTCATAGGAGACAGACAGACAGACAAACTGGGTTCATAAGAGACAGACAGACAGACAGACAGACAGACAGACAGACAGACAGACAGACAGACAGACAGACAGACAGACAGACAGACAGACAGACAGACAGACAGACAGACAGACAGACAGACAGACAGACAGACAGACAGACAGACAGACAGACAGACAGACAGACAGACAGACAGACAGACAGACAGACAGACAGACAGGATTCATAGGAGACGGACAGACAGACTTGTTTCATAGGAGACAGACAGACAGACTTGGTTCATAGGACACAGACAGACAGACTTGGTTCATATGAGACAGACAGACAGACAGACAGACAGACAGACAGACAGACAGACAGACAGACAGACAGACAGACAGACAGACAGACAGACAGACAGACAGACAGACAGACAGACAGGTTACATAGGAGACAGGGTCAGCACACCTGTCACTTGTAAAATGGCAGATATTTTATTCGGTGCCACTGATTGGACAGATGTTATCCTTAGAGAAGGCACTGTAGCCTATAAACCCCATCTTGTTTGGGATAAAAATGACAAGCAGGTAACCAACTTTCAGGGGTTTCTAGGGCTATGATGATGTTGGAGGTTGTGACGACAGTGGCCTATTCTATTGTGAGGTGACTGACTCACTAGTTATTTAGGGCAATCTCTGGAAACAGAGTACAAACTAATTTGGGTTTGATAGCCTATCCACTTGAGCCCTAGCACAACAACTGCTGAGTACATGTGGGAGTATGCTAGTTAGTATCTACCACATTCAGCTGCCACACAGCATCACCTCCCACCGCTGTTGACTAATCGCTGGTGTGTGGTGATACTACTGCCTCCATGATATACCATACTGCCTAGTCCATGATATACCATACTGCCTAGTCCATGATATACCATACTGCCTAGTCCATGATATACCATACTGCCTAGTCCATGATATACCATACTGCCTAGTCCATGATATACCATACTGCCTAGTCCATGATATACCATACTGCCTAGTCCATGATATACCATACTGCCTAGTCCATGATATACCATACAGTCTACCATGATATACCATTTGCCTAGTCTAGACATACCATACTGCCTATTGTGTCCATGATATACCATACTGCCTAGTCCACATACCATACTCCATGATATAGACTAGTCCATGATATACCATACAGTCTACTCCATGATATACCATATCCACTACTCCATGCATAACATACTGCCTAGTCCATGATATAGTTAGTATACTACTCTGAACATTGAGCCTAGTCCATACCGCTGTCTATAACGCTGTGTGTGTGACATATACTGCCTAGTCCATGATATACCATACTGCCTAGTCCATGATATACCATAGGTCTCCTAGTCCATGATATCCACTGATAGTCCATACATCGACCTACTGCCTAGTCCATGATATACCCTGCCAGTCCATGATATACCATAATGCCTAGTCCATGATATACCATACTGCCTAGTCCATGATATACCATACTGCCTAGTCCATGATATACCATACTGCCTAGTCCATGATATACCATACTGCCTAGTCCATGATATACCATACTGCCTAGTCCATGATATACCATACTGCCTAGTCCATGATATACCATGATATGCCATGATATAGCTCCTACTCCATGATATACCATACAGCCTCTCCATGATATACCATACTGCCTAGTCCATGATATACCATACTGTCTGTCCTGATATACCATACTGTCTCCATGATATACCATACTGCCTACTCCATGATACCATACTGCCCATTACTAGTCCATGATAACCATCACTGCCTACTCCATGATATACCATACTGCCTACTCCATGATATACCATACTGCCTATCCATGATATACCATGATATACCATACTCCATGATATACCATAATGCTCCTCCATGATATACCATACTGCCTACTCCATGATATACCATACTGCCTACTCCATGATATACCATACTGCCTTAGTCCATGATATACCATACTATGCCTACTCCATGATATACCATAATGCCTACTCCATGACTATACCATGCCTACTCCATGATATACCATACTGCCTAGCCATGATATACCATAATGCCTACTCCATGATATACCATATGCCTACTCCATGATATACCATACTGTCTACTCCATGATATACCATACTGCCTTAACTGCCTACTCCATGATATACCATACTGCCTACTCCATGATATACCATACTGCCTACTCCATGATATACCATACTGCCTACTCCATGATATACCATAATGCCTACTCCATGATAACCATACTGCCTACTCCATGATATACCATACTGCCTACTCCATGATATACCCTTGTACTGCCTACCATGATATACCATACTGCCTACTCCATGATATACCATACTGCCTATCCATGATATACCATACTGCCTACTCCATGATATACCATACTGCCTACTCCATGATATACCATACTGCCTACTCCATGATATACCATACTGCCTACTCCATGATATACCATACTGCCTACTCCATGCTTAGTCCGATGAATACCAAATGCCTACTCCATGATATATTCCATACTGCCTACTCCATGATATACCATACTGCCTAGTCCATGATATACCATACTCTACTCCATGATATACCATACTGTCTACTCCATGATATACCATACTGCCTACTCCATGATATACCATACTGCCTACTCCATATACCATACTGCCTAGTCCATGATATACCATACTGCCTAGTCCATGATATACCATACTGCCTACTCCATGATATACCATACTGCCTACTCCATGATATACCATACTGCCTACTCCATGATATACCATACTGCCTACTCCATGATATACCATACTGCCTACTCCATGATATACCATACATGCCTACTCCTGGATGACATGATACCATACTCCATGATATGCCATTGCCAGTCCATGATATACAGCCTACTCCATGATATGCCATATGCCTACTCCATATATACCATACTATAGTCCATGATAACCTAGTCCATGATACCATTATGCCTACTCCCATACCATACTGCCTACTCCATGATATACCATACTGCCCACTCCATGATATACCATGATATACCATAATGCCTACTCCATGATACCATACTGCCTACTCCATGATATACTATACTGCCTACTCCATGATATACCATACTGCCTACTCCATGATATACCATACTGCCTACTCCATGATATACTCATACTGCCTACTCCGTGGATATACTATACTGCCTACTCCAGATATACCATACCGCCTACCATATACGGATAGGGGCCTACTCCTCATACCTAGGCTCTGATCAGGATATACTATACTGCCTACTCCGTGATACTATACTGCCTACATACTATACCGTGACTTCCTATACTGCCCATCCGTGGACTTACTATACTGCCTACTACTAATACCTACTTACCTACTCCATAATATATCCGTGGACATATACTGCCTACTCCATGATATACCATACTGCCTACTCCATGATATCATACCATACCATGCCTACTCCATGATATCCATGATATACCATACTGCCTAGTCCATGATATACCATACAGCCTACTCCATGATATACCATACTGCCTACTCCATGATATACCATACTGCCTACTCCATGATATACCATACTGCCTACTCCATGATATACCATACTGCCTACTCCATGATATACCATACTGCCTACTCCATGATATACCATACTGCCTACTCCATGATATACCATACTGCCTACTCCATGATATACCATAATGCCTACTCCATGATATACTATACCGCCCACTCCATGCTATACCATAATGCCTACTCCATGATAAACCATACTGCCTAGTCCATGATATACCATACTGCCTACTCCATTATATACCATACTGCCTTAGTCCATGATATACCATACTACCTACTCCATAATATACCATAATGCCTACTCCATGATATACCATACTGCTTACTCCATGATATACCATACTGCCTCGGCCATGATATACCATAATGCCTACTCCGTGGATATAATATACTGCCTACTCCGTGGATATACCATACTGCCTACTCCAGGATATACCATAATGCCTACTCCATGATATACCATACTGCCTACTCCATGATATGCCATACTGCCTAGTCCATGATATACCATACTGCTTACTCCATGATAAACCATTATGCCTACTCCATAATATATCATACTGCCTACTCCATGATATACCATACTGCCTAGTCCATGATATACCATACAGTCTAGTCCATGATATACCATACAGTCTAGTCCATGATATACCATACTGCCTACTCCATGATATACCATACTGCCTACTCCGTGGATATACTATACTGCCTAGTCCATGATATACCATACTGCCTAGTCCATGATATACCATACTGCCTACTCCATGATATACCATACTGCCTAGTCCATGATATACCATACAGTCTACTCCATGATATACCATACTGCCTAGTCCATGATATACCATACAGTCTACTCCATGATATACCATACTGTCTACTCCATGATATAACATACTGCCTACTCCATGATATACCATACTGCCTAGTCCATAATATACCATACTGCCTAGTCCATGATATACCATACTGCCTAGTCCATGATATACCATACAGCCTACTCCATGATATAACATAATGCCTACTCCATGATATACCATACTGCCTAGTCCATGATATACCATACTGCTTACTCCATGATAAACCATTATGCCTACTCCATGATATACCATACTGTCTACTCCATGATATACCATACTGCCCACTCCATGATATACCATACTGCCTAGTCCATGATATACCATAATGCCTAGTCCATGATATACCATACTGCCTACTCCATGATATACTATACTGCCTAGTCCATGATATACCATACTGCCTACTCCATGATATACCATACTGCCTACTCCATGATATACCATACTGCCTACTCCGTGGATATACTATACTGCCTACTCCGTGGACATACTATACTGCCTACTCCAGGATATACCATACTGCCTACTCCGTGGATATACTATACTGCCTACTCCATGATATACCATACAGCCTACTCCTATACTGCCTACTCCATGACTTACCATACTGCCTACTCCATGATATACTATACTGCCTACTCCGTGACTTACTATACTGCCTAGTCCGTGGACTTACTATACTGCCTACTCCATGATATACCATACTGCCTACTCCATGATATACCATACTGCCTACTCCATGGATATACCATACTGCCTACTCCATGGATATACCATACTGCCTTCTCCATGATATACCATACTGCCTATTCCATGGATATACCATACTGCCTACTCCTTCCATGATATACCATACTGCCTACTCCGTGGATATACTATACTCCTGATATACCATACTGCCTACTCCGTGGATATACTATACTGCCTACTCTGTGGATATACCATACTGCCTACTCCGTGGATATACTATACTGCCTACTCCGTGGATATACCATACTGCCTTCTCTGTGGATATACTATACTGCCTATTCCATGGATATACTATACTGCCCACTCCGTGGATATACCATACTGCCTTCTCCGTGGATATACTATACTGCCTATTCCATGGATATACTATACTGCCTACTCCGTGGATATACCATACTGCCTACTCCGTGGATATACTATACTGCCTACTCCGTGGATATACTATACTGCCTACTCCGTGGATATACTATACTGCCTACTCTGTGGATATACTATACTGCCTACTCCGTGGATATACTATACTGCCTACTCCGTGGATATACTATACTGCCTACTCCGTGGATATACTATACTGCCTACTCCGTGGATATACTATACTGCCTACTCCGTGGATATACTATACTGCCTACTCCGTGGATATACTATACTGCCTACTCTGTGGATATACCCGTATTGTACTCTGTTACTGTACTGTACTGCCCACTCATGACCTTTAACACAGTGGTCCGAGATGGTTGCTCAGAGCTCAGTCCCTGTCTGGATTTAGCCCTGTTGTGGAGCCTATCCTACTGGGCAGTCTGGGCAGCCTGGGCCACAGAGTCTGTGTGAGAGAGGTGAGTGTGGTTGGCCTCTAAGCCTGAGGTCAGCCAGAAACATCTGGGATAGAGTGGGAGAGAGCGAGAGAGTGATGGACAGAGAGAAAGAGGGGGAGAGAGAGCCACAGCACTGCCTGCCATGGCAAAAACACAACTAGTCCCATCTTTGTTCTCCTGGTATTTTTATGACAACGCATCAGGTTCATGTGCAATGGGCCCTCTATTGTCACGAAATACAGAGCTGCAGAAACAAGCATCTCTCCCTCTGCCTCTTTCATCTCTCTCTCTCTCTCTCTCTCTCTCTCTCTCTCTCTCTCTCTCTCTCTCTCTCTCTCTCTCTCTCTCTCAATTCAATTCAATTCAATTCAATGGCCTTTATTAGCATGGGAAGCATATGTTTACATTGCCAAAGCAAGTGAAATGGATAAACAAAAGTGAAATAAACAATAAAATGTGAACAGTAAATATTACACTCACACAAGTTACAAAATAATAGACATTTAAATGTGAGTGTGTCTATATACAGTGTTGTAGCAAAATAGTACAAAAAGGAAAATAAATAAAAATAGGTTGTATTTACAATGGTGTTTGATCTTTACTGATTTCCCTTTCCTTGTGGCAACAGGTCACAAATATTGCTGCTGTGATGCACACTGTGGTATGTCACCCAATAGATATGGGAGTTTATCAACATTTGATTTGTTTTCTTATTCTTTGTGGGTCTGTGTAATCTGACAGAAATATGTGTCTCTAATATGGTCATACATTGGGCAGGAGGTTAGGAAGTGCAGCTCAGTTTGAGGGCAGTGAGCACATAGCCTGTCTTCTCTTGAGAGTCAGGTCTGCCTACGGCGACCTTTTTCAATCGCAAGGCTATGCTCACTGAGTCTGTACATAGTCAAAGCTTTTCTTAATTTTAGGCCAGTCACAGTGGTCAGGTATTCTGCCACTGTGTACTCTCTGTCTATTGCCAAATAGCGTTCTAGTTTGCTCTGTTTTTTGTTAATTCTTTCCAATTTGTCAAGTAAATATATTTTTGTTTTCTCATTATTTGGTTGGGTTTAATTGTGTTGCTGCTGGCTCTGTGGGGTCTGTTTGTGTTTGTGAACAGAGCCGCAGGACCAACTATCTGTAGGTGATGGCTTTGTTATGGAAGGTTTGGGAATTCTGCTCTGCATGCATTATTTGGTGTTTTACGTTGTGCATTGACAATATTTTTGCAGAACTCTGCTTGCATAGTCTCAATTTGGTGTTTTTCCCATTTTGTGAATTCTTGGTTGATGAGCGGACCCCAGACCTCACAACTGTAATCTATCTCTCTCTCTCTGCCTCTCTCTCAAGGCCAATCCTGTTCCTAATTCATGGTGAGAAAGCAGCAGTAATTAGGGAGTGGGACCTCCCAACATGGGTACAGGCTACATTGTGAAACTGGAGGGCTTCTCTGCTTTCATCTCAGCCCTGTGGAACCCAAACATGAGGTGGATGATTGCTCAGTAAAAGGAGATGAATGCAGCAGGGGGAATCATTAGGAAGTAATGCAGGTGAGGATGAGGTCACTACAAATGAATCTGGGCTTTGAGTGCAACCAGAAAGGAAACAAACAATTAGTGGAACAAATGTTAAAGTTTACTAGGCCAGTTATCCACACACACAAAAACACACAGATGGACAGACACGCACGCACACACACACACGTTCATGTACAGTTTACACTGAAGAATAAAGACATTCATTCATTTGTTCCTGCCACTTGGAGTTTCTTCAAATGGTTTGGGAGAATGGATGAGAGACAGATGGGGAGAATGGTTTTGATTAGAGAAAACCAAGCACGGCCACACAGACAGACAGAAAGAGAGAGAGAGAGAGAGAGAGTGAGAGACTGAGTGGCTCTTTCATATTGGGACCAGGCTTTACAGGAAGGCCCGGCTACTCTACCCACAGGGCTCCACTGTCCCTGAACTTCCTTACCCAGGGGGGGACAGAGAAACTGCATCTGCATCAAATTACATGTTATTTGTCACATGCGCCGACAACAACAGGTGTAGACTTCACTGTGAAATGCTTACTTACGAGCCCCTTTCCAACAACGCAGAGTTAAAAAGGAATAGAAATGTGCCTCCCCTCAAAAGGAAATACTAACACAATCAAATACTGAACTAAAATGTAAAAGCAACATGTAAAGTGTTGCACAAAAAGCTTATTTCTCTCAAATGTTGTGCACAAATCTGTTTACATCCCTGTTAGTGAGCATTTCTCCTTTGCCAAGACAAGCCACACACCTGACAGGTGTGCCATATCAAGAAGCTGATTAAACAGCATGATCATTTCACAGGTGTACCTTGTGCTGGGGACAATAAAAGGCCACTCTAAAATGTGCACAACATAATGCCACAGATGTCTCAGGTTTTGAGGGAGCTTGCAATTGGCATGCTGACTG
Source organism: Oncorhynchus gorbuscha (assembly GCF_021184085.1). Taxonomy (NCBI): domain Eukaryota; kingdom Metazoa; phylum Chordata; class Actinopteri; order Salmoniformes; family Salmonidae; genus Oncorhynchus; species Oncorhynchus gorbuscha. The sequence goes on from NW_025746179.1 coordinate 88,363, forward strand.
TAGGAATGACTGTTCATTTCTTTAATATAAGCCGTCTCCAACCACGTTTTAGAGAATTTGACAGTACGTCCAACTGGCCTCCCAACCGCAGACCACGTGTAACCACGCCAACCCAGGACCTCCACATCCGTCTTCTTCGTCTGAGCCCAGCCACCCGGATAGCTGATAAAACTGTGGGTTTGTACAACTGAGTGTCAATGCAAATAGTCTGGGTAGCCATTTGTTTAAGCTGTTCAGGAGCCTTTTGGTCCGAGACTTCGCACTCCGGGAACCGCTTGCCGTGCGGTAGCAACAAATAGCCTATAACTTGGGTGGCTGGAGTCTTTGACCATTTTTAGGGCCTTCCTGAAAGGAAGCACATCTGTTGATAAGGTGAGGATTGAGATACTGGCCATGTCCAAATATCCATACTAGCGTACTAAATAGTATGCGTAAAAAAGACAGTTTTATAGTATGTGAAATTTCCGATTGTGAAATCAAATGCGCGATTACGTTGACTGCCAGCGTTCATTCATTTTGGTACAGCTCATCAATGTATATGATTATTAGTTATCAGCTGTGAGTCAGAAAATATGAGTGAATTCTACTAGATCAAACTGCAAAATTAGTATGCAGTTTAAGTATGTAGTACACTAGTATGGGTATTCAGACACGACCACTGTAAGAGCTTTTTCTATTTTTTTCTATTGTCTCTTAAGGATCCAGAACTTATTTGCATTGCAGTGGTAGAATATGGTCACAGCCAGTGGATGGCTCGTCCAGCTAGTCTCATACAAATGAACCTGAAAATATAAATAAGTGGTCGGCAACAGGCGATTGGTTTTGCCCCCTAAAGTTCTTAATAAAGAAATAAAACATTATAATAAACATGTGGGGGGGCATTTTAGTTTTTGGTAAAAAAAAAAAAAAAAAAAAACAATGACTAAAATCACCAGGAACCAGATTTTGGAAATCTGTTCCTAAGTTTTCCCACCAATAAAAAAAGAGACATGTAATCATGTCTCAATGTAACCAAGGAATTACATTTTTGTTATTTTCAACAACAACAAAAATTATTCGGACTATGTTCTGCCCCCCCCCAACCATTTGCTCCGACAAAAATCAGGCTGTGGCTGAACCTAGTTGCCTACCCTTGATCTAAATGAATGAACCCCAACCTAAATTACCTTCAGCTCTGTCAAGAAAATGCAGTTGAAAGCTTGACTCTGCATGAGCGCTAGCAGATATTTGGAGGGAAAACATGGTGCACACAGGGCCACACAGCAAACTACTGCATAATACAACAGGGGGAAAAAATGCTAATAAACTTGCTCAGTACACACCGATTGAATTTCCTTCAAGGATGGTGTATCATTACTTCCTCTAAACAGAGTGGAGGAAACTATGGTGTCCGTTCAAATATCACATGAATCGTAGAGAGGTTGGGTTTCTGGGCTTCGACACACTGTGTGTGTGTTTATGTGTGTGTGTGTGTGAGTGCATGTGACACCCTATTCTGGCAGGGCAACCTAATACCCTGTCATACCTCAGCCAAGTTCCCATAAACCCCAGCCAGCCCAGACCATGGAGCTGAGGCACAATGTCCCTCATGGAACCTGTGAAATCAGATCTCTCTGCTTATTTGTGTATTTATAGAAAACATTCATTGTGAAGGTTTCTGCTTCATCAGGTTATAATGGATTCTTTACAGAAGGCCTCAGTGGTCCGTGCTCGGCTAGATTAGTGGAGTTGGGGCAAAGTGCTCAGTTAGTTTAGAGTATGCTCATAAAACTGTTATTGCTCATTAGAAAGATTGGAAAACATTTGAAAACATACTAAAAGAGCATTCTGAAATACAACACCCTACAGTACATGAGTGTCAGCGGCGGTCCGCTTAAGATGAGGGATGATGATGTTTTCTTTAATGAGCATGGCTTTATTTCTATTACAGCATATTGGACGACTGTCAATCATATTCCATTCATCCAGCTCAATGTAACATCAATAGGTGTAGGCTACTACATGATACTCTAATGTTCCCTATACCCATCATGAGGCTGCTAGAACCTAGCCTATGAACGAAAGTTTACAATGTAGGTGCACAGGTCGAGAGAATTTTGAGGAATCAAGATGACAGACAGTGACACATTCAATGCCACCTTGCACACTCTTGCCTGCATCTAGCTGATCTTGGGTGTAATCATTAGTCCACCAGTTGCAAATTAGAATTTCTATTGGACAAATTCAGGTAAGTTTATCCCCGTTTAAGAAACATTTGTCAACAGAATCGGCGATATGAATACACCCCTGATCACACGCAAACACAGTTCACTTTCATAGTAGCCACATAAAAACAGCATCTTGCTGTTTGTATATATAATTCCTTCTTGCTACTATCGACACACTCTCCTCCTCGCTTGTGGACTTCAGTGCACAACACATCAGCTGTCTGTGAGCAAGCGATAAAAGGTTTCCATGCCAAACATATCATGACCGCTAACTGCTACACACAGCCTACATCACTGCCACGTCATAGCCAACATACTAGAACTAACGCTTTAGAAAACCCGCTCTCATCCTGCAGTACAGTCAGAAAGCTTAGCAGTTACACAGAGTGGCAATAAAGGAATAAAACCAAAAGCTTACCTTGACTTGGAAGAGTTCCAGTGTTGCATAGCCATAGCCAGCTAGCTAACATAGCATCCCTCTCTGTTTCATAGCCAACTAGCTAACATAGCATCCCTCTCTGTTTGAGCCGGGTGTTTGAGTAGGTTAAACTAGCTAGCTGTATTCACTAACTAACATAGCATCCCTCTCTGTTTCATTGCCAACTAGCTAACATAGCATCCCTCTCTGTTTGAGTAGGTTAAACTAGCTAGCTGTATTCACTAACTAACATAGCATCTCTCTCTGTTTGAGCCAGGTGTTTGAGTAGGCTAAACTAGCTAACTGTATTCACTAGCTAACATAGCATCCCTCTCTGTTTGAGCCGGGTGTTTGAGTAGGCTAAACTAGCTAGCTGTATTCACTAGCTAACATAGCATCTCTCTCTGTTTGAGCCGGGTGTTTGAGTAGGTTAAACTAGCTAGCTGTATTCACTAACTAACATAGCATCTCTCTCTGTTTGAGCCAGGTGTTTGTATTCACTAACTAACATAGCATCTCTCTCTGTTTGAGCCAGGTGTTTGAGTAGGCTAAACTAGCTAGCTGTATTCACTAACTAACATAGCATCTCTCTCTATTTGAGCCGGGTGTTTGAGTAGGCTAAACTAGCTAGCTGTATTCACTAGCTAACATAGCATCTCTCTCTGTTTGAGCTGGGTGTTTGAGTAGGCTAAACTAGCTAGCTGTGTTCACTAGTTAACATAGCATCTCTCTCTGTTTGAGCCGGGTGTTTGAGTAGGCTAAACTAGCTAGCTGTATTCACTAACTAACATAGCATCCCTCTCTGTTTCATTGCCAACTAGCTAACATAGCATCCCTCTCTGTTTGAGTAGGTTAAACTAGCTAGCTGTATTCACTAACTAACATAGCATCTCTCTCTGTTTGAGCCAGGTGTTTGAGTAGGCTAAACTAGCTAACTGTATTCACTAGCTAAGGCTAAACTAGCTAGCTGTATTCACTATAGCATCCCTCTCTGTTTGAGCCGGGTGTTTGAGTAGGTTAAACTAGCTAGCTGTATTCACTAGCTAGCATAGCATCTCTCTCTCTCTGTTTGAGCCGGGTGTTTGAGTAGGCTAAACTAGCTAGCTGTATTCACTAGCTAACATAGCATCTCTCTCTGTTTGAGCCGGGTGTTTGAGTAGGTTAAACTAGCTAGCTGTATTCACTAACTAACATAGCATCTCTCTCTGTTTGAGCCAGGTGTTTGAGTAGGCTAAACTAGCTAGCTGTATTCACTAACTAACATAGCATCTCTCTCTATTTGAGCCGGGTGTTTGAGTAGGCTAAACTAGCTAGCTGTATTCACTAGCTACGTGAAAGTTAAAGTAAATATATATACAGTACCAGTCAAATGTTTGGACACACCTACTCATTCAAGGGTTTTTCTACATAGAATAATAGAATAATAGTGAAGACATCAGAGCTATGAAATAACACATATGGAGTCATGAAGTAACCAAAAAAGTACCTTGGTAACATATTGTATCATCAGTACCATGGTAACATACTGTATCATCAGTACTATGGTAACATACTGTATCATCAGTAACATCACTACATTATCATCAGTAACATACTATATCATCAGTATCATCACTACAGTATCATCAGTAACATACTGTATCATCAGTGCTTTGGTAACATACTGTATCATCAGTAACATCACTACAGTATCATCAGTAACATACTGTATCATCAGTATCATCACTACAGTATCATCAGTAACATACTGTATCATCAGTGCTTTGGTAACATACTGTATCATCAGTACCATCACTACAGTATCATCAGTAAAATACTGTATCACCAGTACCATCACTACAGTATCATCAGTACTATGGTAACATACTATATCATCAGTACCATCACTACAGTATCATCAGTACCATACTGTATCATCAGTACTATGGTAACATACTGTATCATCAGTACCATCACTACAGTATCATCAGTACCGTACTGTATCATCAATACTATGGTAATATTATGTATCATCAGTATTACGGTAACATACTGTATCATCAGTACCATCACTACAGTATCATCAGTAAAATACTGTATCACCAGTACCATCACTACAGTATCATCAGTACTATGGTAACATACTGTATCATCAGTACCATCACTACAGTATCATCAGTACCATACTGTATCATCAGTACTATGGTAATATTATGTATCATCAGTACCATCACTACAGTATCATCAGTAACATACTGTATCATCAGTACTACGGTAACATACTGTATCATCAGTACCATCACTACAGTATCATCAGTAAGATTCTGTATCATCAGTACCATCACTACAGTATCATCAGTACTATGGTAACATACTGAATCATCAGTACCATCACTAAAGTATCATCAGTACTATGGTAACATACTGTATCATCAGTACCATCACTACAGTATCATCAGTACTATGGTAACATACTGAATCATCAGTACCATCACTACAGTATCATCAGTACTATGGTAACATACTGTATCATCAGTACTATGGTAACATACTGTGTCATCAGTATCATCACTACATTATCATCAGTAAGATACTGTATCATCAGTACCATGGTAACCTACTGTATCAGCAGTATTATGGTAACATACTGTATAAGCAGTATTATGGTAACATACTGTATTAGCAGTATCATGGTAACATACTGTATCATCAGTACCATGGTAACCTACTGTATCAGCAGTATTATGGTAACATACTGTATCATCAGTATCATGGTAACATACTGTATCATCAGTACTATGGTAACATACTGTATCATCAGTACCCTGGTAACATACTGTATTAGCAGTACTATGGTAACATACTATATCATCAGTACTATGGTAACATACTGTATCATCAGTATTATGGTAACATACTGTATCATCAGTATCATGGTAACATACTGTATCATCAGTATTATGGTGGATGAAATCATCAACAGCCCATGGCGGATAGAGGTGGTGCTAAGCTAGTTACTGTAAAGGTACCCATCCCATTTAAGATGATCCTTTTCAAAGTGGTTTCTATGGGAATTGTCTTTCAGAAGCCATTGTGATTGCTGTTCTGTTCTAGTAGCCTATTTTGTGTTTGGGCATGGCTCAGAGAAGGCCGGTCCATGTGTGTCCCTTGGCAGCCACCATAGCCCTAAAGCCCTCTATGAAAACCTGCCAAGTGCTTATTGGTGCTGAAAGGCTCAGATTTCAAAGCCCTGTCCATCTATACAAACAGAATTACACGTGTGGCTGTGTATATAGCAGCGCATTCTAACGCCGCGTGACCCTCATAAAAAGCGGAGTACCCAAAAAGCAGGTGCTCTCTGCAGGCTGCGGCATTTACGATCCGACTGCATCAGAGGTTTTCATTTCACCACAATCCTCATCATGTTGTTGACTGGGTTTCAGACTCGCCCTTCTTCCTAAACCTTTCTTCCTAAGCAGGGGCTAGAAAACTTTCACTGAACATTGACCCAATGACTGCCTGCCTCCCGTTCCTCCCCCTTTCTATAACCCCGCCTTGCTTTCCTCTGTTCTCTCTCTCTCCGAACCTGACATGGTGAGAAATATGGGGCGTCTGCAAACGGCTCCCGTGTAAAGGCTGCATCCATTTCAGTAACCGTTTCAGTGCGGAGACAGACAGAAATACAGACAGACAGACACACAGCACTGACACACCACCACAACTCATCTACAGCCACGCTGTGTGTCAGAAAAACAGATGTTAGCCAATATGCTCTGCCTCTTTTTCTAAACACCTGGATCATGCACCAAGAGGGATCAAATCTATTTTCCATTTTGGATGTTTCCAGTCAGACTGATACCAGTCTCACAGGATCATATTGACCTGAACAAGACTGTTCTGGCTTGGATATTTTCCTTTGTCCTTTCCAGCAACTATGGTGGATGCGTAACCACTAACCATGCTAGCACAGTACAGCTCAGCTCAGCGTAACCACTAACCATGCTAGCACAGTACAGCTCAGCTCAGCGTAACCACTAACCATGCTAGTGCAGTATAGCTCAGCTCAGTTCAGCGTAACCACTAACCATGCTAGCACAGTACAGCTCAGCTCAGCGTAACCACTAACCATGCTAGCGCAGTACAGCTCAGCTCAGCGTAACCACTAACCATGCTAGCGCAGTATAGCTCAGCTCAGCGTAACCACTAACCATGCTAGCGCAGTATAGCTCAGCTCAGCGTAACCACTAACCATGCTAGCTCAGTACAGCTCAGCTCAGCGTAACCACTAACCATGCTAGCGCAGTACAGCTCAGCTCAGCATAACCACTAACCATGCTAGCGCAGTATAGCTCAGCTCAGTTCAGCGTAACCACTAACCATGCTAGCGCAGTACAGCTCAGCTCGGTTCGGCTCATCTCAGTTCCGTGTAACCACTAACCATGCTAGCGCAGTACAGCTCAGCTCGGTTAAGCTCATCTCAGTTCAGCGTAACCACTAACCATGCTAGCACAGTACAGCTCAGCTCAGCGTAACCACTAACCATGCTAGTGCAGTATAGCTCAGCTCAGTTCAGCGTAACCACTAACCATGCTAGTGCAGTATAGCTCAGCTCAGCGTAACCACTAACCATGCTAGCGCAGTACAGCTCAGCTCAGCGTAACCACTAACCATGCTAGCACAGTACAGCTCAGCTCAGCGTAACCACTAACCATGCTAGCGCAGTATAGCTCAGCTCAGTTCCGCGTAACCACTAACCCATGCTAGCGCAGTACAGCTCAGCTCGGTTAAGCTCATCTCAGCTCCATAATATGAAAAGGGTATGAGCGTGCTTTCCTCCCCTGTTGTCCCCTGAGTATGGGTGACCTTTGACACCTGTCTGTCAGTGAGTTATCTACCAGTGGCGTACCATCCTGATATCCAGCCACTGTGTTGAGCTCTACCTCCTGTTGTCACGACGACCTGCTTCCATCTTCTATCCCATAATGACCCAGGGTAATTACTTCCCCATGACTGACTGAATGAGACATCTCTGATATGGACTGTAGGGAGCCACAGATAGATAGGGATCTGACAGTGACAGGAAGGCCAGGTATAGTCAAATTAGGGGCAGGCAACTGACTGAGTGAAGTGTCACGGACAGGCTCCATTTTGGCACGAACATGTTGTTCTTGTTGAACCAGTGTCCAGGGCAAAAGCCTTTTGTCCTACATCACAGTGTCCTTTTGTCCTACATCACAGTGTCCTTTTGTCCTACATCACAGTGTCCTACATCACAGTGAATTTACTCCGTCTTGTGCCTAGAATCCCAGCGTGTTGAGACTGTTCAAGGGTTCAAATATATATATTTTAAAAAACAGATTGACCGATACACGTGTCCCCAAATCCTTCAATCAGAAAGTATGTGATCTGCAGGGCTAACACCTGTAGCAGCATGGAGAGAGCTGTGTGAAACTCTGGAACAAACCAACATGTCAGAGGGGGGTGGAGGCTTCCAAGTTTCCACGCTGGGGGAAAATGGCTGCTGGGCATGTGTATGTGATGGATAATCAGGCTGTGGGGAGGGTAGAGGGCCGGACAGATCTGACAGGGTCGCTCTCTCTCTCTTGATTCACCTCTCTCTCTCTCTCTCTCTCTCTCTCTCTCTCTCTCTCTCTCTCTCTCTCTCTCTCTCTCTCTCTCTCTCTCTCTCTCTCTCTCTCTCTTTCAATTCAATTCAATTCAATTCAAGGGCTTTATTGGCATGGGAAACATGTGTTAACATTGCCAAAGCAAGTGAGGTAGATAATATATAAAGTGAATATATAAAGTGAAATAAACAATAAAAATTAACAGTAAACATTACACATACAGAAGTTTCCAAACAATAAAGACATTACAAACGTCATATTATATATATACAGTGTTTTAACAATGTACAAATGGTTGAAGTACACAGGATAAAATAAACAAGCATAAATATGGGTTGTATTTACAATGGTGTTTGTTCTTAACTGGTTGCCCTTTTCTCGTGGCAACAGAACTCTCTTTCTTCCATCCTGCTGCTGTGATGGCACACTGTGGAATTTCACCCAGTAGATATGGGAGTTTATCAAAATTGGATTTGTTTTCAAATTCTTTGTGGAACTGTGTAATCTGAGGGAAATATGTCTCTCTAATATGGTCATACATTGTGCAGGAGGTTAGGACGTGCAGCTCAGTTTCTACCTCATTTTGTGGGTAGTGAGCACATAGCCTGTCTTCTCTTGAGAGCCATGTCTGCCTACGGCGGCCTTTCTCAATAGCAAGGCTATGCTCACTGAGTCTGTACATAGTCAAAGCTTTCCTTAATTTTGGGTCAGTCACAGTGGTCAGGTATTCTGCCGCCGTGTACTCTCTGTGTAGGGCCAAATAGCATTCTAGTTTGCTCTGTTTTTTGTTAATTCTTTCCAATGTGTCAAGTAATTATCTTTTTGTTTTCTCATGATTTGGTTGGGTCTAATTGTGCTGCTGTCCTGGGGCTCTGTAGGGTGTGTTTGTGTTTGTGAACAGAGCCCCAGGACCAGCTTGCTTAGGGGACTCTTCTCCAGGTTCATCTCTCTGTAGGTGATGGCTTTGTTATGGAAGGTTTGGGAATCGCTTCCTTTTCGGTGGTTATAGAATTTAACGGCTCTTTTCAGGATTTTGATCATTAGTGGGTATCGGCCTAATTCTGCTCTGCATGCATTATTTGGTGTTCTACGTTGTACACGTTGTACACGGAGGATATTTTTGCAGAATTCTGTGTGCAGAGTCTCAATTTGGTGTTTGTCCCATTTTGTGATGTCTTGGTTGGTGAGCGGATCCCAGACCTCACAACCATAAAGGGCTCTATGACTGATTCAAGTATTTTTAGCCAAATCCTAATTGGTATGTTGAAATTTATGTTCCTTTTGATGGCATAGAATGCCCTTCTTGCCTTGTCTCTCAGATTGTTCACAGCTTTGTGGAAGTTACCTGTGGCGCTGATGTTTAGGCCAAAGTATGTATAATTTTTTTGTGTGCTCTAGGGCAACAGTGTCTAGATGGAATTTGTATTTGTGGTCCTGGTGACTGGACCTTTTTTGAACACCATTATTTTGGTCTTACTGAGATTTACTGTCAGGGCCCAGGTCTGACAGAATCTGTGCATAAGATCTAGGTGCTGCTGTAGGCCCTCCTTGGTTGTTGACAGAAGCACCAGATCATCAGCAAACAGCAGACATTTGACTTCGGATTCTACTAGGGTGAGGCCGGGTGCTGCAGACTTTTCTAGTGCCCGCGCCAATTCATTAATATATATGTTGAAGAGGGTGGGGCTTAAGCTGCATCCCTGTCTCACCCCACGACCCTGTGTGAAGAAATGTGTGTTTTTTGCCAATTTTAACCGCACACTTGTTGTTTGTGTACATGGATTTTATAATGTTGCATGTTTTATCCCCAACACCACTTTCCATCAGTTTGTATAGCAGACCCTCATGCCAAATTGAGTCGAAGGCTTTTTTGAAATCAACAAAGCATGAGAAGACTTTGCCTTTGTTTTTGTTTGTTTGGTTGTCAATTAGGGTGTGCAGGGTGAATACATGGTCTGCTGTACGGTAATTTGGTAAAAAGACAATTTGACATTTGCTCAGTACATTGTTTTCATTGACGAAATGTACGAGTCTGCTGTTAATGATAATGCAGAGGATTTTCCCAAGGTTACTGTTGACGCATATTCCACGGTAGTTATTGGGGTCAAATTTGTCTCCACTTTTGTGGATTGGGGTGATCATTCTTTGGTTCCAAATATTGGGGAAGATGCCAGAGCTAAGGATGATGTTAAAGAGTTTTAGTATAGCCAATTTGAATTTGTTGTCTGTATATTCGATCATTTCATTGAGGATACCATCAACACCACAGGCCTTTTTGGGTTGGAGGGTTTTTATTTTGTCCTGCAACTCATTCAATGTAATTGGAGAATCCAGTGGGTTCTGGTAGTCTTTAATAGTTGATTCTAAGATCTGTATTTGATCATGTATATGTTTTTGCTCTTATTCTTTGTTATAGAGCCAAAAAGATTGGAAAAGTGGTTTACCCATACATCTCCATTTTGGATAGATAATTCTTCGTGTTGTTGTATGTTTTGTGTTTTCCAATTTTCCCAGAAGTGGTTAGAGTCTATGGATTATTCAATTACATTGAGCTGATTTCTGACATGCTGTTCCTTCTTTTTCCGTAGTGTATTTCTGTATTGTTTTAGTGATTCACCATAGTGAAGGCGTAGACTCTATGGGTCTCTATGTTTTTGGTTGGACAGGTTTCTCAATTTCTTTCTTAGATTTTTGCATTCTTCATCAAACCATTTGTCATTGTTGTTAATTTTTTTCAGTTTTCTATTTGAGATTTTTAGATTTGATAGGGAAGCTGAGAGGTCAAATATGCTGTTAAGATTTTCTACTGCCAAGTTTACACCTTCACTATTACAGTGGAACGTTTTACCCAGAAAATTGTCTAAAAAGGATTGAATTTGTTGTTGCCTAATTGTTTTTTGGTAGGTTTCCAAACTGCATTCCTTCCATCTATAGCATTTCTTAATGTTACTCAGTTCCTTTGGCTTTGATGCCTCATGATTGAGTATTGCTCTGTTTAAGTAGACTGTGATTTTGCTGTGGTCTGATAGGGGTGTCAGTGGGCTGACTGTGAACGCTCTGAGAGACTCTGGGTTGAGGTCAGTGATAAAGTAGTCTACAGTACTACTGCCAAGAGATGAGATATATGTGTACCTACCATAGGAGTCCCCTCGAAGCCTACCATTGACTATGTACATACCCAGCGTGCGACAGAGCTGCAGGAGTTGTGACCCGTTTTTGTTGGTTATGTTGTCATAGTTGTGCCTAGGGGGGCATATGTGGGAGGGAATGCTGTCACCTCCAGGCAGGTGTTCTCTCTCTCTCTCTCTCAGTTTCTGTTGTGCTGTTTGCTAGCACATCTCCCAAAGTGTCATTGGCATTCAACAAACAGGATCATGCATTAGTGTCATTCTCAAGTGTGTTCTTTTCAACTTGGCTGTTGATGTGATCTGCTAGGCAGGGGTGTGAAGTGGCCTATACAGGCTGGGGCTATGTCCCAAATGGCACCCTATTCACTATATAGTGACCATATAGGTCCTGGTCAAAAGTAGTGCACTACATAGGGAATAGGGTTCCATTTGGGACAGAATTTGGTCTGGGCTGGACTGTGAGCTGACTATTTACAGCTAGTAGGGCCCAGGAGAGGGTCAGGTGACCTGCTGTTATAGGGTGTCACAGGGACGTGATACTGTTGACAGATGGCAGGGCTCTGGAGAATGTCAGGTGACCTGCTGTTATAGGGCACCACAGGGACGTGATACTGCAGACCTATGGGTCCAACTGACCCACTAACATATGAACAGCACAGCTAAAGGGAAAGGATATCCTGGTGTTATGGCAATCAGTCACACACAGTAGGCTTTAGTATGAATGGTTGACAACAAGTCCCCAAGCACAGATTGGCCCCATGGGGAGGCCACTAAATACCCAAGTGTTAATTGCATTCTATTGATGTGTCGTTTGAATATACAGCCCTTTATTTTGAGGTGTCACTGAAATGGATATAATCCCTTCTTGGCACACAGCAATGGGCTGAGCATTGAAATGCCTTGTTTGTCCCTCAGCTCACCACGGGCCAGTCACTCTGCCCAACTGGAACACACTCATCATCAACATGACTGAGAGGCTTTCTCTCTCTTTCACATCTCCCACACAACACAGCAGGAACAATGAGTGATGTCTGGATGCTTCCCCCCCCCACTCGTTCAGATTGGGATTAAATCCTTGTTATTTTAAGTACACTTAATACTCTTTATGACATTTCTACGATGCCTAATTTGCACATTGCTCTTACACTCACACATTTCTCCAAAAAAACACAGGGATGGAAATAGGGTGTGAACCACTGTGGGTGATCTCAGACTGTGAAGATTTAGGAGGAGGCTGCCTGCCAACCAATCAAGATAGGCACATTTCCCAGAATGCCCAGTTAGTATCTTTTAATTTTTTTATTTCACCTTTATTTAACCAGGTAGGCTAGTTGAGAACAGGTTCTCATTTGCAACTGCGACCTGGCCAAGATAAAGCATAGCAGTGCGAACAGACAACACAGAGTTACACATGGAGTAAACAATTAACAAGTCAATAACACAGTAGATAAAAAAAGGGGAGTCTATATACAATGTGTGCAAAAGGCATGAGGAGGTAGGCGAATAATTACAATATTGCAGAATAACTCTGGAGTGATAAATGATCAGATGATCATGTACAGGTAGAGATATTGGTGTGCAAATGAGAAGAAATGTAAATAAATAAAAACTGTGGGGATGAGGTAGGTGAAAATGGGTGGGCTATTTACCAATAGATTATGTACAGCTGCAGCGATCGGTTAGCTGCTCAGATAGCTGATGTTTGAAGTTGGTGAGGGAGATAAAAGTCTCCAACTTCAGCGATTTTTGCAATTCGTTCCAGTCACAGGCAGCAGAGTACTGGAACGAAAGGCGGCCGAATGAGGTGTTGGCTTTAGGGATGATCAATGAGATACACCTGCTGGAGCGTGTGCTACGGATGGGTGTTGCCATCGTGACCAGTGAGCTGAGATAAGGCGGAGCTTTGCCTAGCATGGCCTTGTAGATGACCTGGAGCCAGTGGGTCTGGCGACGAATATGTAGCGAGGGCCAGCCGACTAGAGCATACAAGTCGCAGTGGTGGGTAGTATAAGGTGCTTTAGTGACAAAACGGATGGCACTGTGATAAACTGCATCCAGTTTGCTGAGAAGAGTGTTGGAAGCAGTTTTGTAGATGACATCGTCGAAGTCGAGGATCGGTAGGATAGTCAGTTTTACTAGGGTATGTTTGGCAGCATGAGTGAAGGATGCTTTGTTGCGAAATAGGAAGCCAATTCTAGATTTAACTTTGGATTGGAGATGTTTGATATGGGTCTGGAAGGAGAGTTTACAGTCTAACCAGACACCTAAGTATTTGTAGTTGTCCACGTGTTCTAAGTCAGAGCCGTCCAGAGTAGTGATGTTGGACAGGCGGGTAGGTGCAGGTAGCGATCGGTTGAAGAGCATGCATTTAGTTTTACTTGTATTTAAGAGCAATTGGAGGCCACGGAAGGAGAGCTGTATGGCTTTGAAGCTTGCCTGGAGGGTAGTTAACACAGTGTCCAAAGAAGGGCAGGAAGTATACAGAATGGTGTCGTCTGTGTAGAGGTGGATCAGGGACTCACCAGCAGCAAGAGCGACCTCATTGATGTATACAGAGAAGAGAGTCAGTCCAAGAATTGAACCCTGTGGCACCCCCATAGAGACTGCCAGAGGTCCGGACAGCAGACCCTCCGATTTGACACACTGAACTCTATCAGAGAAGTAGTTGGTGAACCAGGCGAGGCAATCATTTGAGAAACCAAGGCTGTCGAGTCTGCCGATGAGGATGTGGTGGTTGACAGAGTCGAAAGCCTTGGCAGCGTGAGTGAAGGAGGCTTTGTTGCGGAATAGAAAGCCGATTCTTGATTTGATTTTCGATTGGAGATGTTTGATATGGGTCTGGAAGGAGAGTTTGCAGTCTAGCCAGACACCTAGGTACTTATAGGTGTCCACATATTCAAGGTCGGAACCATCCAGTGTGGTGATGCTAGTCGGGCATGCGGGTGCAGGCAGCGATCAGTTGAAAAGCATGCATTTGGTTTTACTAGCGTTTAAGAGCAGTTGGAGGCCACGGAAGGAGTGTTGTATGGCATTGAAGCTCGATTGGAGGTTAGATAGCACAGTGTCCAATGACGGGCCGAAAGTGTATAGAATGTATAGAATCTGGTGTCTGTATGTAGCCTCGCTACTTTTATAGCATAGCTACTGTATATAGCCTTTCTTTTTACTGTTGTTTTATTTCTTTACTTACCTATTGTTCACCTAATACCTTTTTTTGCACTATTGGTTAGAGTCTGTAATTAAGCATTTCACTGTAAGTATTCGGCGCACGTGACAAATAAACTTTGATTTGATTTGATTCGTATCTGTGATTAGCATAGTTACCATAGTTACAGTAACTGGTGATAAAACCAAGTGGCACAGCACCATAATGTGGACACAAACAGAACCATAATGTCCTTCTCTGTACTGTAGTTACTTGACAGCTAAAGACGATCTATAGTCGTTTCCTCACACCTCACATCTTCTCTCCTTCTTCTATCAGTGTTTTTATAAGCAGCCGGACATCCCTGCCCCCCTCTCTGCCTTTGCCTCTAATCTCCTTTCATCTCCTCTCTACCTCTAATCTCCTTTCATCTCCTCTCTACCTCTCATCTCCTTTCATCCCCTCTCTACCTCTCATCTCCTCTCCTCTCTACCTCTCATCTCCTCTCTACCTCTCATCTCCTTTCATCTCCTCTCTACCTCTCATCTCCTTTCATCTCCTCTCTACCTCTCATCTCCTTTCATCCCCTCTCTACCTCTCATCTCCTCTCTACCTCTCATCTCCTCTCTACCTCTCATCTCCTCTCTACCTCTCATCTCCTCTCATCTCCTCTCATCTCCTCTCTACCTCTAATCTCCTTTCATCTCCTCTCTACCTCTCATCTCCTCTCATCTCCTCTCTACCTCTCATCTCCTCTCTACCTCTCATCTCCTCATCTCCTCTCATCTCCTCTCTACCTCTCATCTCGAGACAAATGAACTGTGGAAGCCAGCCAGCGTGATAATTCAAACCGTCCCCATTCCTCTCCTGACACTTCACAGGGCTTCACAGGGCTTCACAGGGCTGCAGGACTACAGCTACAGCTAAATTGTCTGAGCAGCACCAAACAGGCAGGAAGACAGACAGACAGACTCACTAAATCACACCGAGACCTGAGGTCACCCAGATAACACCAGTCTGTCCATTCTGTCTCCCAGGGACTAGGGATGTCTTAAATGATGGTCCACTCTGTCTCCCAGGGACTAGGGATGTCTTAAATGATGGTCCACTCTGTCTCCCAGGGAATAGGGATGTCTTAAATGGTCCACGCTGTCTCCCAGGGACTAGGGATGTCTTAAATGATGGTCCACTCTGTCTCCCAGGGACTAGGGATGTCTTAAATGACGGTCCACTCGGTCTCCCAGGGACTAGGGATGTCTTAAATGGTCCACTCTGTCACCCAGGGACTAGGTATGTCTTAAATGATGGTCCACTCTGTCTCCCAGGGACTAGGGATACTCTGGATAAGAGTGTCTGCTAAATGACTTAAATGTAAATGTTAAATGATGGTCCCGTCTGTCTCCCAGGGACTAGGGATGTCTTAAATGATGGTCCACTCTGTCTCCCAGGGACTAGGGATGTCTTAAATGGTCCACGCTGTGGTCCCAGGGACTAGGGATGTCTTAAATGATGGTCCACTCTGTCTCCCAGGGACTTAGTGCACTACTTTGGAACAGCGCCCCCTATATACTATCACCGGGAGGTTCGAATGGAATGATACCACCACAAACTACACTGTAGATATTACATCCCAACATGTATGGCTGGCAACCTTCCCATCACCCTGTGGGGGAGAGTAAACCGTTTCTCCTGTCTGTATTTGTGCCACTCTACAGCGAGGCGCTGAGTGGAGCAGAGAGGCACCCCAGGTTTATTTGGCTTGGCCCAGGAGGAGAAAGTATGTCCAGGCTAGGCTGAGTGGACCAGACACCCCTTGTAACCTGGCCTACTGTCAGAGAGGAAGCCACTGCTGCTGGACATGGGGCGGGCATCCATCAAACCCTGGCTAACGCACGCACGCACGCACGCACGCACGCACGCACGCACGCACGCACGCACGCACGCACGCACGCACACACACACACACACACACACACACACACACACACACACACACACACACACACACACACACACACACACACACACACACACACACACACACACACACACACACACACACACACACTGGATTTCTCCTTGCTTTACAGTTCTACTGACAAATCTAATATAAGTCTATAATGTAATATAAGCCTAAGTATATAAGGTAATATCAGCCTAAATCTATAATGTAATATAATCCTAACTCTATAATGTAATATAAGCCTAAGTCTATAATGTAATATAAGCCTAAGTCTATAATGTAATATAAGCCTAAGTCTATAATGTAATATAAGCCTAAGTCTATAATGTAATATAAGCCTAAGTCTATAATGTAATATAAGCCTAAGTCTATAATGTAATATACGCCTAAGTCTATAATGTAATATAAGCCTAAGTCTATAATGTAATATAAGCCTAAGTCTATAAGGTAATATAAGCCTAAGTCTATAAGGTAATATAAGCCTAAGTCTACAATGTAATATAAGCCTATAATGTAATATAAGCCTAAGTCTATAATGTAATATAAGCCTAAATCTATAATGTAATATAAGCCTAAGTCTATAATGTAATATAAGCCTAAATCTATAAGGTAATATAAGCCTAAGTCTATAATGTAATATAATCCTAACTCTATAATGTAATATAAGCCTAAGTCTATAAGGTAATATACGCCTAAGTCTATAAGGTAATATAAGCCTAAGTCTATAATGTAATATAAGCCTATAATGTAATATAAGCCTAAGTCTATAATGTAATATAAGCCTAAGTCTATAAGGTAATATAAGCCTAAGTCTATAATGTAATATAAGCCTAACTCTATAATGTAATATAAGCCTAAGTCTATAATGTAATATAAGCCTAAGTCTATAATGTAATATAAGCCTAAGTCTATTAGGTAATATAAGCCTAAGTCTATAAGGTAATATAAGCCTAAGTCTATAAGGTAATATAAGCCTAAGTCTATAATGTAATATAAGCCTAAGTCTATAATGTAATACAATGTACGTAAGCCAGCTTGATATCAAGTAAGGAAGGAAGACAATGAATGGAGAACTATTATTGACCTATGAACTTTCACCCTACAGTAAAAACACAGAGACATAAAACTCATGTTACAGTAGGGCCAAGGCTGACCACCAATTCCATCTCTGGGTGATAATGTTACGTTGGACCTCCTGACCTGTTCATCACTCAGATGTCATATTGGAAGATATCTGCTTCTCCCACAGCTCTCTCTCTTGATGTTTATACCAGGTCAGTAAGTTAATTGTTCCTTATGTCTTCTACCAAGGGATGCTCTCCTCTCTTCTCCTACACTCCCCATAGCCAAGCAGCCACTCCTCCTCCAGAGAGAGCAGACAAACACAGGGCGGACTCTGGATGAGTCTCAAATGGCACCCTACTCCCTTTATAGTGCAATCATTTTGACCAGAGGCGAAGTAGTGCACTAAATAAGGAACAGGTTCCATTCGGGACGTAGCCAGACTCTCTCCTATGGGGCACATGTATTTATGAGTCTCACAGCCTGACCACCAGAACTACGTGTTTTCCTTCCCAGAAGGACTTTACGTTGAAAAATGAACATGCTTGGCAAATGAAACAAGCTCTATATCGTCAATGAAAACAGCGGTGCAAAAATACCAGCAAAAAAGGGGGTGAGTGAGAGGAGAAAAAGGGGGTGAGTGAGAGGAGAAAAAGGGGGTGAGTGAGAGGAGAAAAAGGGGGTGAGTGAGAGGAGAAAAAGGGGGTGAGTGAGAGGAGAAAAAGAGGGTGAGTGAGAGGAGAAAAAGGGGGTGAGTGAGAGGAGAAAAGGGGGGTGAGTGAGAGGAGAAAAAGGGGGTGAGTGAGAGGAGAAAAAGGGGGTGAGTGAGAGGAGAAAAAGGGGGTGAGTGAGAGGAGAAAAGGGGGTGAGTGAGAGGAGAAAAAGGGGGTGAGTGAGAGGAGAAAAAGGGGGTGAGTGAGAGGAGAAAAAGGGGGTGAGTGAGAGGAGAAGAGGGGGTCTAGCTGGCAGACATTCCGCAGAGCTATTTTTGTAGGTAGACATACCTGGTTTTCAGCAAACGTGTCCTTGCAATATAAATCAGACTAAGAGATTTTTGAAAAACACCATTGAGAACAAGTCAAGCATCCCATTAGCATGACACTGTCAGGGTGTGGAAGGACTGACGGGGAGAACTACGGGTGGGTCACCCTCACGGTCCTTTCTGATAGTGGGGGAAAATGTAGTTCTGGCTCAGAGAACTACAGAGGATCTGTCTGCTGGATGAATGTTGGCAAGAAAGAATGTAAAGATAACTTATGTAAAATGTACCGTGTCAGTAAAATGTATATAGTATGTAAAGCTGGAAGTAGAAGCCTCAGTATTGTTGTCCGTTAGTTTACTCCAATAAGGGGAGGGCTGGTAGGATTTGTAAGTCGCTCTGGATAAGAGCGTCTGCTAAATGACTTAAATGTAAATGATTAGGGGGAAATGTATATAGTATGTAAAGCAGGAAGTAGAAGCCTCAGTATCGTTGTCCATTAGTTTACTCCAATAAGGGGAGGGCTGGTAGGATTAGGGGGAAATGTATATAGTATGTAAATCAGGAAGTAGAAGCCTCAGTATTGTTGTCCATTAGTTTACTCCAATAAGGGGAGGGCTGGTAGGATTAGGGGGAAATGTATATAGTATGCAAAGCAGGAAGTAGAAGCCTCAGTATTGTTGTCCATTAGTTTACTCCAATAAGGGGAGGGCTGGTAGGATTAGGGGGAAATGTATATAGTATGTAAAGCAGGAAGTAGAAGCCTCAGTATTGTTGTCCATTAGTTTACTCCAATAATTGGAGGGCTGGTAGGATTAGGGGGAAATGTATATAGTATGTAAATCAGGAAGTAGAAGCCTCAGTATTGTTGTCCATTAGTTTACTCCAATAAGGGGAGGGCTGGTAGGATTAGGGGGAAATGTATATAGTATGCAAAGCAGGAAGTAGAAGCCTCAGTATTGTTGTCCATTAGTTTACTCCAATAAGGGGAGGGCTGGTAGGATTAGGGGAAATGTATATAGTATGTAAAGCAGGAAGTAGAAGCCTCAGTATTGTTGTCCATTAGTTTACTCCAATAAGGGGAGGGCTGGTAGGATTAGGGGGAAATGTATATAGTATGTAAAGCAGGAAGTAGAAGCCTCAGTATTGTTGTCCATTAGTTTACTCCAATAAGGGGAGGGCTGGTAGGATTAGGGGGAAATGTATATAGTATGTAAAGCAGGAAGTAGAAGCCTCAGTATTGTTGTCCATTAGTTTACTCCAATAAGGGGAGGGCTGGTAGGATTAGGGGGAAATAATAAAAAAGGAAACAAATTTAGAAAAAAAATATTATATGGGGGATTGGAAATGATGCAGCAGAGAATTACATTGGTTGAATCCACAATCTATACGCAATTTTAAAGCTGACCACCCCCCTGCCCCACCTCCCCCAAAATACCAAAGAAAGAAAGAATGTGAAGTGTGCTCTCACCTTATTTAGCCAACAGCAGCCATCGCACCAGGAGAACATGGAAAAACACACAGATAAAGGAGAGATTAAGATCCAGAGTTACACAAACAATGTCAACAAAGCATACCACCTCCAGAGAATGATGCTGAAGATGTGCACGGTATGATGACTAACTAACCGCACATACAAGGACAGCACATTCATATTGGGGAGGTTTAAAGATTTCCATTACAGGGGGCATAAGGCCTCTCAGTGAACACAATAAAGCTCAAATATAAGTACAGTGGGGCAAAAAAGTATTTAGTCAGCCACCAATTGTGCAAGTTCTCCCACTTAAAAAGATGAGAGAGGCCTGTAATTTTCATCATAGGTACTTCAACTATGACAGACAAAATGACAACAAAAAAATCCAGAAGATCACATTGTAGGATTTTTAATGAATTATTTAGCAAATTATGGTGGAAAATAAGTACTTGGTCACCTACAAACAAGCAGGATTTCTGGCTCTCACAGACCTGTAACTTCTTCTTTAAGAGGCTCCTCTGTCCTCCAAAACGTAAGTCTAGTTATGGAGAAGGGTTTGATTTGAAGCATGGCTGGAAAAGTAGGGATATAATTCAACTCTGATCACTATACTGACTGCATTCATGGTGGAGTTGTGGATTTATTTTCAAAGTCTCACACCCCGACCACACAATCTGCTCCAGATTGTCTTGTACGAGCAGGAATAAGTTATGCCCATAAAAGTGGCAGCTATGACGAGGAACAGAACAAGCGCTCTGCCCGCTGTGCTTCTGCCTCTTCTCACATCATAACAAACAACGTGTCTGATGGCGCTCAGACTTCACACACTCTGATTTACTGACTGTATTATCATATTATCTTTCCCACAGTTATGGTGATGGGAGAACTGTTATACCACTAATGACAAGCAAGTTCCTCAGAGGATTCTGTCTTTCTCTGTCTGAACTAAGCCCTGTGAAGCGACCAGGATGGAGGATCCAGTGTGTGTGTGTGTTTCTTCCAGAGTGATAGAGGTCTCTGGCACTGTTTAAAAGGAAGTGATTGACATACTGTATGGGAGTAGATCATATCTTACTGAAGGGAAAGAGAGGGAGACATTATTACAGTAAACCAAACATGACAAATGACTTAAATAGTTAGAATGACGACTATAAAGAAAGAAAAATATAACTAAGAAATAAGATCAAACATGGGAATTGGGCAGGATTACACAGAAGAGTGACTCTTGCCATTGGGGGAAAATGTATTTTACTGTTACCTTTAATCTGACTTGATCATAACAGAACACTAATTCTTATATAGTGCACTCAACCCTGTTCTGCTCTTCTTATCACTGTCACCATGTTGATGACAACCCTGTTCTGCTCTTCTTATCACTGTCACCATGTTGATGACAACCCTGTTCTGCTCTTCTTATCACTGTCACCATGTTGATGACAACCCTGTTCTGCTCTTCTTATCACTGTCACCATGTTGATGACAACCCTGTTCTGCTCTTCTTATCACTGTCACCATGTTGATGACAACCCTGTTCTGCTCTTCTTATCACTGTCACCATGTTGATGACAACCCTGTTCTGCTCTTCTTATCACTGTCACCATGTTGATGACAACCCTGTTCTGCTCTTCTTATCACTGTCACCATGTTGATGACAACCCTGTTCTGCTCTTCTTATCACTGTCACCATGTTGATGACAACCCTGTTCTGCTCTTCTTATCACTGTCACCATGTTGATGACAACCCTGTTCTGCTCTTCTTATCACTGTCACCATGTTGATGACAACCCTGTTCTGCTCTTCTTATCACTGTCACCATGTTGATGACAACCCTGTTCTGCTCTTCTTATCACTGTCACCATGTTGATGACAACCCTGTTCTGCTCTTCTTATCACTGTCACCATGTTGATGACAACCCTGTTCTGCTCTTCTTATCACTGTCACCATGTTGATGACAACCCTGTTCTGCTCTTCTTATCACTGTCACCATGTTGATGACAACCCTGTTCTGCTCTTCTTATCACTGTCACCATGTTGATGACAACCCTGTTCTGCTCTTCTTATCACTGTCACCATGTTGATGACAACCCTGTTCTGCTCTTCTTATCACTGTCACCATGTTGATGACAACCCTGTTCTGCTCTTCTTATCACTGTCACCATGTTGATGACAACCCTGTTCTGCTCTTCTTATCACTGTCACCATGTTGATGACAACCCTGTTCTGCTCTTCTTATCACTGTCACCATGTTGATGACAACCCTGTTCTGCTCTTCACCATGTTGATGACAACCCTGTTCTGTCACTGTCACCATGTTGATGACAACCCTGTTCTGCTCTTCTTATCACTGTCACCATGTTGATGACAACCCTGTTCTGCTCTTCTTATCACTGTCACCATGTTGATGACAACCCTGTTCTGCTCTTCTTATCACTGTCACCATGTTGATGACAACCCTGTTCTGCTCTTCTTATCACTGTCACCATGTTGATGACAACCCTGTTCTGCTCTTCTTATCACTGTCACCATGTTGATGACAACCCTGTTCTGCTCTTCTTATCACTGTCACCATGTTGATGACAACCCTGTTCTGCTCTTCTTATCACTGTCACCATGTTGATGACAACCCTGTTCTGCTCTTCTTATCACTGTCACCATGTTGATGACAACCCTGTTCTGCTCTTCTTATCACTGTCACCATGTTGATGACAACCCTGTTCTGCTCTTCTTATCACTGTCACCATGTTGATGACATGTTGCTCTTCTTATCATGTCACCATGTTGATGACAACCCTGTTCTGCTCTTCTTATCACTGTCACCATGTTGATGACAACCCTGTTCTGCTCTTCTTATCACTGTCACCATGTTGATGACAACCCTGTTCTGCTCTTCTTATCACTGTCACCATGTTGATGACAACCCTGTTCTGCTCTTCTTATCACTGTCACCATGTTGATGACAACCCTGTTCTGCTCTTCTTATCACTGTCACCATGTTGATGACAACCCTGTTCTGCTCTTCTTATCACTGTCACCATGTTGATGACAACCCTGTTCTGCTCTTCTTATCACTGTCACCATGTTGATGACAACCCTGTTCTGCTCTTCTTATCACTGTCACCATGTTGATGACAACCCTGTTCTGCTCTTCTTATCACTGTCACCATGTTGATGACAACCCTGTTCTGCTCTTCTTATCACTGTCACCATGTTGATGACAACCCTGTTCTGCTCTTCTTATCACTGTCACCATGTTGATGACAACCCTGTTCTGCTCTTCTTATCACTGTCACCATGTTGATGACAACCCTGTTCTGCTCTTCTTATCACTGTCACCATGTTGATGACAACCCTGTTCTGCTCTTCTTATCACTGTCACCATGTTGATGACAACCCTGTTCTGCTCTTCTTATCACTGTCACCATGTTGATGACAACCCTGTTCTGCTCTTCTTATCACTGTCACCATGTTGATGACAACCCTGTTCTGCTCTTCTTATCACTGTCACCATGTTGATGACAACCCTGTTCTGCTCTTCTTATCACTGTCACCATGTTGATGACAACCCTGTTCTGCTCTTCTTATCACTGTCACCATGTTGATGACAACCCTGTTCTGCTCTTCTTATCATGTTGATGACAACCCTGTTCTGCTTCTTCTTATCACTGTCACCATGTTGATGACAACCCTGTTCTGCTCTTCTTATCACTGTCACCATGTTGATGACAACCCTGTTCTGCTCTTCTTATCACTGTCACCATGTTGATGACAACCCTGTTCTGCTCTTCTTATCACTGTCACCATGTTGATGACAACCCTGTTCTGCTCTTCTTATCACTGTCACCATGTTGATGACAACCCTGTTCTGCTCTTCTTATCACTGTCACCATGTTGATGACAACCCTGTTCTGCTCTTCTTATCACTGTCACCATGTTGATGACAACCCTGTTCTGCTCTTCTTATCACTGTCACCATGTTGATGACAACCCTGTTCTGCTCTTCTTATCACTGTCACCTGACAACCCTGTTCTTCTTATCACTGTCACCATGTTGATGACAACCCTGTTCTGCTCTTCTTATCACTGTCACCATGTTGATGACAACCCTGTTCTGCTCTTCTTATCACTGTCACCATGTTGATGACAACCCTGTTCTGCTCTTCTTATCACTGTCACCATGTTGATGACAACCCTGTTCTGCTCTTCTTATCACTGTCACCATGTTGATGACAACCCTGTTCTGCTCTTCTTATCACTGTCACCATGTTGATGACAACCCTGTTCTGCTCTTCTTATCACTGTCACCATGTTGATCTGTTCTGCTCTTCTTATCACTGTCACCATGTTGATGACAACCCTGTTCTGCTCTTCTTATCACTGTCACCACTGTGTTGATGACAACCCTGTTCTGCTCTTCTTATCACTGTCACCATGTTGATGACAACCCTGTTCTGCTCTTCTTATCACTGTCACCATGTTGATGACAACCCTGTTCTGCTCTTCTTATCACTGTCACCATGTTGATGACAACCCTGTTCTGCTCTTCTTATCACTGTCTTATCACTGTCACCATGTTGATGACAACCCTGTTCTGCTCTTCTTATCACTGTCACCATGTTGATGACAACCCTGTTCTGCTCTTCTTATCACTGTCACCATGTTTGTTGACAACCCTGTTCTGCTCTTCTTATCACTTCACCATGTTGATGACAACCCTGTTCTGCTCTTCTTATCACTGTCACCATGTTGATGACAACCCTGTTCTGCTCTTCTTATCACTGTCACCATGTTGATGACAACCCTGTTTCTGCTCTTCTTATCACTGTCACCATGTTGATGACAACCCTGTTCTGCTCTTCTTATCACTGTCACCATGTTGTTGATGACAACCTGTTCTGCTCTTCTTATTCACCTGCTCTTCTTATCACTGTCACCATGTTGATGACAACCCTGTTCTGCTCTTCTTATCACTGTCACCATGTTGATGACAACCCTGTTCTGCTCTTCTTATCACTGTCACCATGTTGATGACAACCCTGTTCTGCTCTTCTTATCACTGTCACCATGTTGATGACAACCCTGTTCTGCTCTTCTTATCACTGTCACCATGTTGATGACAACCCTGTTGTTATCACTGTCACCATGTTGATGACACCCTGTTCTGCTCTTCTTATCACTGTCACCATGTTGATGACAACCCTGTTCTGCTCTTCTTATCACTGTCACCATGTTGATGACAACCCTGTTCTGCTCTTCTTATCACTGTCACCATGTTGATGACAACCCTGTTCTGCTCTTCTTATCACTGTCACCCATGTTTGATGACAACCCTGTTCTGCTCTTCTTATCACTGTCACCATGTTGATGACAACCCTGTTCTGCTCTTCTTATCACTGTCACCATGTTGATGACAACCCTGTTCTGTTCTCTTCTTATCACTGTCACCATGTTGATGACAACCCTGTTCTGCTCTTCTTATCACTGTCACCATGTTGATGACAACCCTGTTCTGCTCTTCTTATCACTGTCACCATGTTGATGACAACCCTGTTCTGCTCTTCTTATCACTTCACCATGTTACCCTGTTCACTGTCACCATGTTGATGACAACCCTGTTCTGCTCTTCTTATCACTGTCACCATGTTGATGACAACCCTGTTCTGCTCTTCTTATCACTGTCACCATGTTGATGACAACCCTGTTCTGCTCTTCTTATCACTGTCACCATGTTGATGACAACCCTGTTCTGCTCTTCTTATCACTGTCACCATGTTGATGACAACCCTGTTCTGCTCTTCTTATCACTGTCACCATGTTGATGACAACCCTGTTCTGCTCTTCTTATCACTGTCACCATGTTGATGACAACCCTGTTCTGCTCTTCTTATCACTGTCACCATGTTGATGACAACCCTGTTCTGCTCTTCTTATCACTGTCACCATGTTGATGACAACCCTGTTCTGCTCTTCTTATCACTGTCACCATTCTTGATGACAACCCTGTTCTGCTCTTCTTATCACTGTCACCATGTTGATGACAACCCTGTTCTGCTCTTCTTATCACTGTCACCATGTTGATGACAACCCTGTTCTGCTCTTCTTATCACTGTCACCATGTTGATGACAACCCTGTTCTGCTCTTCTTATCACTGTCACCATGTTGATGACAACCCTGTTCTGCTCTTCTTCTTCACTGTCACCATGTCACCATGTTGATGACAACCCTGTTCTGCTCTTCTTATCACTGTCACCATGTTGATGACAACCCTGTTCTGCTCTTCTTATCACTGTCACCATGTTGATGACAACCCTGTTCTGCTCTTCTTATCACTGTCACCATGTTGATGACAACCCTGTTCTGCTCTTCTTATCACTGTCACCATGCTCTTCTTAATGTCACCATGTTGATGACAACCCTGTTCTGCTCTTCTTATCACTGTCACCATGTTGATGACAACCCTGTTCTGCTCTTCTTATCACTGTCACCATGTTGACCCTGACATCACTGTCACCATGTTGTGACAACCCTGTTCTGCTCTTCTTATCACTGTCACCATGTTGATGACAACCCTGTTCTGCTCTTCTTATCACTGTCACCATGTTGATGACAACCCTGTTCTGCTCTTCTTATCACTGTCACCATGTTGATGACAACCCTGTTCTGCTCTTCTTATCACTGTCACCATGTTGATGACAACCCTGTTCTGTTCTCTTCTTATCACTGTCACCATGTTGATGACAACCCTGTTCTGCTCTTCTTATCACTGTCACCATGTTGATGACAACCCTGTTCTGCTCTTCTTATCACTGTCACCATGTTGATGACAACCCTGTTCTGCTCTTCTTATCACTGTCACCATGTTGATGACAACCCTGTTCTGCTCTTCTTATCACTGTCACCATGTTGATGACAACCCTGTTCTGCTCTTCTTATCACTGTCACCATGTTGATGACAACCCTGTTCTGCTCTTCTTATCACTGTCACCATGTTAATGTTGATGACAACCCTGTTCTGCTCTTCTTATCACCATGTTGTCACCATGTTGATGACAACCCTGTTCTGCTCTTCTTATCACTGTCACCATGTTGATGACAACCCTGTTCTGCTCTTCTTATCACTGTCACCATGTTGATGACAACCCTGTTCTGCTCTTCTTATCACTGTCACCATGTTGATGACAACCCTGTTCTGCTCTTCAACCCATGTTGATGACAACCCTGTTCTGCTCTTCTTATCACTGTCACCATGTTGATGACAACCCTGTTCTGCTCTTCTTATCACTGTCACCATGTTGATGACAACCCTGTTCTGCTCTTCTTATCACTGTCACCATGTTGATGACAACCCTGTTCTTCTTATCACTGTCACCATGTTGATGACAACCCTGTTCTGCTCTTCTTATCACTGTCACCATGTTGATGACAACCCTGTTCTGCTCTTCTTATCACTGTCACCATGTTGATGACAACCCTGTTCTGCTCTTCTTATCACTGTCACCATGTTGATGACAACCCTGTTCTGCTCTTCTTATCACTGTCACCATGTTGATGACAACCCTGTTCTGCTCTTCTTATCACTGTCACCATGTTGATGACAACCCTGTTCTGCTCTTCTTATCACTGTCACCATGTTGATGACAACCCTGTTCTGCTCTTCTTATCACTGTCACCATGTTGATGACAACCCTGTTCTGCTCTTCTTATCACTGTCACCATGTTGATGACAACCCTGTTCTGCTCTTCTTATCACTGTCACCATGTTGATGACAACCCTGTTCTGCTCTTCTTATCACTGTCACCATGTTGATGACAACCCTGTTCTGCTCTTCTTATCACTGTCACCATGTTGATGACAACCCTGTTCTGCTCTTCTTATCACTGTCACCATGTTGATGACAACCCTGTTCTGCTCTTCTTATCACTGTCACCATGTTGATGACAACCCTGTTCTGCTCTTCTTATCACTGTCACCATGTTGATGACAACCCTGTTCTGCTCTTCTTATCACTGTCACCATGTTGATGACAACCCTGTTCTGCCCTTCTTATCACTGTCACCATGTTTGATGACAACCCTGTTCTGCTCTTCTTATCACTGTCACCATGTTGATGACAACCCTGTTCTGCTCTTCTTATCACTGTCACCATGTTGATGACAACCCTGTTCTGCTCTTCTTATCACTGTCACCATGTTGATGACAACCCTGTTCTGCTCTTCTTATCACTGTCACCATGTTGATGACAACCCTGTTCTGCTCTTCTTATCACTGTCACCATGTTGATGACAACCCTGTTCTGCTCTTCTTATCACTGTCACCATGTTGATGACAACCCTGTTCTGCTCTTCTTATCACTGTCACCATGTTGATGACAACCCTGTTCTGCTCTTCTTATCACTGTCACCATGTTGATGACAACCCTGTTCTGCTCTTCTTATCACTGTCACCATGTTAATGTTGATGACAACCCTGTTCTGCTCTTCTTATCACTGTCTTACCCTGTTCTGCTCTTCTTCACTGTCACCATGTTGATGACAACCCTGTTCTGCTCTTCTTATCACTGTCACCATGTTGATGACAACCCTGTTCTGCTCTTCTTATCACTGTCACCATGTTGATGACAACCCTGTTCTGCTCTTCTTATCACTGTCACCATGTTGATGACAACCCTGTTCTGCTCTTCTTATCACTGTCACCATGTTGATGACAACCCTGTTCTGCTCTTCTTATCACTGTCACCATGTTGATGACAACCCTGTTCTGCTCTTCTTATCACTGTCACCATGTTGATGACAACCCTGTTCTGCTCTTCTTATCACTGTCACCATGTTGATGACAACCCTGTTCTGCTCTTCTTATCACTGTCACCATGTTGATGACAACCCTGTTGCTCTTCTCTATCACTGTCTTGACAACCCTGTTCTTCTTCTTATCACTGTCACCATGTTGATGACAACCCTGTTCTGCTCTTCTTATCACTGTCACCATGTTGATGACAACCCTGTTCTGCTCTTCTTATCACTGTCACCATGTTGATGACAACCCTGTTCTGCTCTTCTTATCACTGTCACCATGTTGATGACAACCCTGTTCTGCTCTTCTTATCACTGTCACCATGTTGATGACAACCCTGTTCTGCTCTTCTTTACTGTCACCTGTTGTGTTGATGACAACCCTGTTCTGCTCTTCTTATCACTGTCACCATGTTGATGACAACCCTGTTCTGCTCTTCTTATCACTGTCACCATGTTGATGACAACCCTGTTCTGCTCTTCTTATCACTGTCACCATGTTGATGACAACCCTGTTCTGCCCTTCTTATCACTGTCACCATGTTTACATTTACATTTACATTTAAGTCATTTAGCATGTTGATGACAACCCTGTTCTGCTCTTCTTATCACTGTCACCATGTTGATGACAACCCTGTTCTGCTCTTCTTATCACTGTCACCATGTTGATGACAACCCTGTTCTGCTCTTCTTATCACTGTCACCATGTTGATGACAACCCTGTTCTGCTCTTCTTATCACTGTCACCATGTTGATGACAACCCTGTTCTGCTCTTCTTATCACTGTCACCATGTTGATGACAACCCTGTTCTGCTCTTCTTATCACTGTCACCATGTTAATGTGTTGATGACAACCCTGTTCAACCCTGTTCTTATCACTGTCACCATGTTGATGACACCCTGTTCTGCTCTTCTTATCATGTCACCATGTTGATGACAACCCTGTTCTGCTCTTCTTATCACTGTCACCATGTTGATGACAACCCTGTTCTGCTCTTCTTATCACTGTCACCATGTTGATGACAACCCTGTTCTGCTCTTCTTATCACTGTCACCATGTTGATGACAACCCTGTTCTGCTCTTCTTATCACTGTCACCATGTTAATTGTTGACAACCCTGTTCTGCTCTTCTTATCACTGTCACCACTGTCACCATGTTGATGACAACCCTGTTCTGCTCTTCTTATCACTGTCACCATGTTGATGACAACCCTGTTCTGCTCTTCTTATCACTGTCACCATGTTGATGACAACCCTGTTCTGCTCTTCTTATCATGTCACCATGTTGATGACAACCCTGTTCTGCTCTTCTTATCACTGTCACCATGTTGATGACAACCCTGTTCTGCTCTTCTTATCACTGTCACCATGTTGATGACAACCCTGTTCTGCTCTTCTTATCACTGTCACCATGTTGATGACAACCCTGTTCTGCTCTTCTTATCACTGTCACCATGTTGATGACAACCCTGTTCTGCTCTTCTTATCACTGTCACCATGTTGATGACAACCCTGTTCTGCTCTTCTTTATCACTGTCACCATGTTGATGACAACCCTGTTCTGCTCTTCTTATCACTGTCACCATGTTGATGACAACCCTGTTCTGCTCTTCTTATCACTGTCACCATGTTGATGACAACCCTGTTCTGCTCTTCTTATCACTGTCACCATGTTGATGACAACCCTGTTCTGCTCTTCTTATCACTGTCACCATGTTGATGACAACCCTGTTCTGCTCTTCTTATCACTGTCA
This sequence comes from Oncorhynchus gorbuscha, assembly GCF_021184085.1. NCBI lineage: Eukaryota > Metazoa > Chordata > Actinopteri > Salmoniformes > Salmonidae > Oncorhynchus > Oncorhynchus gorbuscha. The sequence continues at coordinate 118,890 of NW_025746179.1, forward strand.
CCATGTTGATGACAACCCTGTTCTGCTCTTCTTATCACTGTCACCATGTTGATGACAACCCTGTTCTGCTCTTCTTATCACTGTCACCATGTTAATGTGTTGATGATGACAACCCTGTTCTGCTCTTCTTATCACTGTCACCATGTTGATGACAACCCTGTTCTGCTCTTCTTATCACTGTCACCATGTTGATGACAACCCTGTTCTGCTCTTCTTATCACTGTCACCATGTTGATGACAACCCTGTTCTGCTCTTCTTATCACTGTCACCATGTTGATGACAACCCTGTTCTGCTCTTCTTCTTACTGTCACCTGTCTTCTTATCACTGTCACCATGTTGATGACAACCCTGTTCTGCTCTTCTTATCACTGTCACCATGTTGATGACAACCCTGTTCTGCTCTTCTTATCACTGTCACCATGTTGATGACAACCCTGTTCTGCTCTTCTTATCACTGTCACCATGTTGATGACAACCCTGTTCTGCTCTTCTTATCACTGTCACCATGTTGATGACAACCCTGTTCTGCTCTTCTTATCACTGTCACCATGTTAATGTGTTGATGACAACCCTGTTCTGCTCTTCTTATCACTGTCACCATTTTAATGTGTTGCTCTTCTTATCACTGACAACCCTGTTCTGCTCTTCTTATCACTGTCACCATGTTAATGTGTTGATGACAACCCTGTTCTGCTCTTCTTATCACTGTCACCATGTTGATGACAACCCTGTTCTGCTCTTCTTATCACTGTCACCATGTTGATGACAACCCTGTTCTGCTCTTCTTATCACTGTCACCATGTTGATGACAACCCTGTTCTGCTCTTCTTATCACTGTCACCATGTTGATGACAACCCTGTTCTGCTCTTCTTATCACTGTCACCATGTCACCCTCTTGTTGATGACAACCCTGTTCTGCTCTTCTTATCACTGTCACCATGTTGATGACAACCCTGTTCTGCTCTTCTTATCACTGTCACCATGTTGATGACAACCCTGTTCTGCTCTTCTTCTTATCACTGTCACCATGTTAATGTGTTGATGACAACCCTGTTCTGCTCTTCTTATCACTGTCACCATGTTGATGACAACCCTGTTCTGCTCTTCTTATCACTGTCACCATGTTGATGACAACCCTGTTCTGCTCTTCTTATCACTGTCACCATGTTAATGTGTTGATGACAACCCTGTTCTGCTCTTCTTATCACTGTCACCATGTTAATGTGTTGATGACAACCCTGTTCTGCTCTTCTTATCACTGTCACCATGTTGATGACAACCCTGTTCTGCTCTTCTTATCACTGTCACCATGTTAATGTGTTGATGACAACCCTGTTCTGCTCTTCTTATCACTGTCACCATGTTGATGACAACCCTGTTCTGCTCTTCTTATCACTGTCACCATGTTGATGACAACCCTGTTCTGCTCTTCTTATCACTGTCACCATGTTGATGACAACCCTGTTCTGCTCTTCTTATCACTGTCACCATGTTGATGACAACCCTGTTCTGCTCTTCTTTCACTGTCACCATGTTGATGACACCCTGTTCTGCTCTTCACCATGTTGATGACAACCCTGTTCTGCTCTTCTTATCACTTCATGTGTTTGACAACACTGTTCTGCTCTTCTTATCACTGTCATGTTGATGACAACCCTGTTCTGCTCTTCTTATCACCGTCACCATGTTGATGACAACCCTGTTCTGCTCTTCTTATCACCGTCACCATGTTGATGACAACCCTGTTCTGCTCTTCTTATCACTGTCACCATGTTAATGTGTTGATGACAACCCTGTTCTGCTCTTCTTATCACTGTCACCATGTTGATGACAACTGTTCCTCTTCTTTCTGTCACCTGACAACCCTGTTCTGCTCTTCTTATCACTGTCACCATGTTGATGACAACCCTGTTCTGCTCTTCTTCACCATGTTAATGTGTTGATGACAACCCTGTTCACCTTCTTATCATGTTGATGACAACCCTGTTCTGCTCTTCTTATCACTGTCACCATGTTAATGTGTTGATGACAACCCTGTTCTGCTCTTCTTATCACTGTCACCATGTTAATGTGTTGATGACAACCCTGTTCTGCTCTTCTTATCACTGTCACCATGTTAATGTGTTGATGACAACCCTGTTCTGCTCTTCTTATCACTGTCACCATGTTGTGTTGATGACAACCCTGTTCTGCTCTTCTTATCACTGTCACCATGTTAATGTGTTGATGACAACCTGTTCTGCTCTTCTTATCACTGTCACCATGTTAATGTGTTGATGACAACCCTGTTCTGCTCTTCTTATCACTGTCACCATGTTGATGACAACCCTGTTCTGCTCTTCTTATCACATGTCACCATGTTGATGACAACCCTGTTCTGCTCTTCTTATCACTGTCACCATGTTGATGACAACCCTGTTCTGCTCTTCTTATCACTGTCACCATGTTAATGTGTTGATGACAACCCTGTTCTGCTCTTCTTATCACTGTCACCATGTTAATGTGTTGATGACAACCCTGTTCTGCTCTTCTTATCACTGTCACCATGTTAATGTGTTGATGACAACCCTGTTCTGCTCTTCTTATCACTGTCACCATGTTAATGTGTTGATGACAACCCTGTTCTGCTCTTCTTATCACTGTCACCATGTTGATGACAACCCTGTTCTGCTCTTCTTATCACTGTCACCATGTTGATGACAACCCTGTTCTGCTCTTCTTATCACTGTCACCATGTTAATGTGTTGATGACAACCCTGTTCTGCTCTTCTTATCACTGTCACCATGTTAATGTGTTGATGACAACCCTGTTCTGCTCTTCTTATCACTGTCACCATGTTCACATTTACATTTACATTTAAGTCATTTAGCATGTTGATGACAACCCTGTTCTGCTCTTCTTATCACTGTCACCATGTTGATGACAACCCTGTTCTGCTCTTCTTATCACTGTCACCATGTTAATGTGTTGATGACAACCCTGTTCTGCTCTTCTTATCACTGTCACCATGTTGATGACAACCCTGTTCTGCTCTTCTTATCACTGTCACCATGTTAATGTGTTGATGACAACCCTGTTCTGCTCTTCTTATCACTGTCACCATGTTGATGACAACCCTGTTCTGCTCTTCTTATCACTGTCACCATGTTGATGACAACCCTGTTCTGCTCTTCTTATCACTGTCACCATGTTGATGACAACCCTGTTCTGCTCTTCTTATCACTGTCACCATGTTGATGACAACCCTGTTCTGCTCTTCTTATCACTGTCACCATGTTGATGACAACCCTGTTCTGCTCTTCTTACCACTGTCACCATGTTGATGACAACCCTGTTCTGCTCTTCTTACCACTGTCACCATGTTGACAAATGTGTTGATGACAACCCTGTTCTGCTCTTCTTATCACTGTCACCATGTTAATGTGTTGATGACAACCCTGTTCTGCTCTTCTTATCACTGTCACCATGTTAATGTGTTGATGACAACCCTGTTCTGCTCTTCTTATCACTGTCACCATGTTAATGTGTTGATGACAACCCTGTTCTGCTCTTCTTATCACTGTCACCATGTTAATGTGTTGATGACAACCCTGTTCTGCTCTTCTTATCACTGTCACCATGTTGATGACAACCCTGTTCTGCTCTTCTTATCACTGTCACCATGTTAATGTGTTGATGACAACCCTGTTCTGCTCTTCTTATCACTGTCACCATGTTGATGACAACCCTGTTCTGCTCTTCTTATCACTGTCACCATGTTGATGACAACCCTGTTCTGCTCTTCTTATCACTGTCACCATGTTGATGACAACCCTGTTCTGCTCTTCTTATCACTGTCACCATGTTGATGACAACCCTGTTCTGCTCTTCTTATCACTGTCACCATGTTGATGACAACCCTGTTCTGCTCTTCTTATCACTGTCACCATGTTGATGACAACCCTGTTCTGCTCTTCTTATCACTGTCACCATGTTGATGACAACCCTGTTCTGCTCTTCTTATCACTGTCACCATGTTGATGACAACCCTGTTCTGCTCTTCTTATCACTGTCACCATTTTAATGTGTTGATGACAACCCTGTTCTGCTCTTCTTATCACTGTCACCATGTTAATGTGTTGATGACAACCCTGTTCTGCTCTTCTTATCACTGTCACCATGTTAATGTGTTGATGACAACCCTGTTCTGCTCTTCTTACCACTGTCACCATGTTAATGTGTTGATGACAACCCTGTTCTGCTCTTCTTATCACTGTCACCATGTTAATGTGTTGATGACAACCCTGTTCTGCTCTTCTTATCACTGTCACCATGTTAATGTGTTGATGACAACCCTGTTCTGCTCTTCTTATCACTGTCACCATGTTAATGTGTTGATGACAACCCTGTTCTGCTCTTCTTATCACTGTCACCATGTTAATGTGTTGATGACAACCCTGTTCTGCTCTTCTCTTCTTATCACTGTCACCATGTTAATGTGTTGATGACAACCCTGTTCTGCTCTTCTTATCACTGTCACCATTTTAATGTGTTGATGACAACCCTGTTCTGCTCTTCTTATCACTGTCACCATGTTAATGTGTTGATGACAACCCTGTTCTGCTCTTCTTATCACTGTCACCATGTTAATGTGTTGATGACAACCCTGTTCTGCTCTTCTTATCACTGTCACCATGTTAATGTGTTGATGACAACCCTGTTCTGCTCTTCTTATCACTGTCACCATGTTAATGTGTTGATGACAACCCTGTTCTGCTCTTCTTATCACTGTCACCATGTTGATGACAACCCTGTTCTGCTCTTCTTATCACTGTCACCATGTTAATGTGTTGATGACAACCCTGTTCTGCTCTTCTTACCACTGTCACCATGTTGATGACAACCCTGTTCTGCTCTTCTTACCACTGTCACCATGTTGATGACAACCCTGTTCTGCTCTTCTTACCACTGTCACCATGTTGATGACAACCCTGTTCTGCTCTTCTTACCACTGTCACCATGTTGATGACAACCCTGTTCTGCTCTTCTTATCACTGTCACCATGTTGATGACAACCCTGTTCTGCTCTTCTTATCACTGTCACCATGTTGATGACAACCCTGTTCTGCTCTTCTTATCACTGTCACCATGTTAATGTGTTGATGACAACCCTGTTCTGCTCTTCTTACCACTGTCACCATGTTGATGACAACCCTGTTCTGCTCTTCTTATCACTGTCACCATGTTGATGACAACCCTGTTCTGCTCTTCTTATCACTGTCACCATGTTGATGACAACCCTGTTCTGCTCTTCTTATCACTGTCACCATGTTGATGACAACCCTGTTCTGCTCTTCTTATCACTGTCACCATGTTGATGACAACCCTGTTCTGCTCTTCTTATCACTGTCACCATGTTGATGACAACCCTGTTCTGCTCTTCTTACCACTGTCACCATGTTGATGACAACCCTGTTCTGCTCTTCTTACCACTGTCACCATGTTGATGACAACCCTGTTCTGCTCTTCTTACCACTGTCACCATGTTGATGACAACCCTGTTCTGCTCTTCTTACCACTGTCACCATGTTGATGACAACCCTGTTCTGCTCTTCTTATCACTGTCACCATGTTGATGACAACCCTGTTCTGCTCTTCTTACCACTGTCACCATGTTGATGACAACCCTGTTCTGCTCTTCTTATCACTGTCACCATGTTAATGTGTTGATGACAACCCTGTTCTGCTCTTCTTACCACTGTCACCATGTTGATGACAACCCTGTTCTGCTCTTCTTACCACTGTCACCATGTTGATGACAACCCTGTTCTGCTCTTCTTACCACTGTCACCATGTTGATGACAACCCTGTTCTGCTCTCTTTCTTACCACTGTCACCATGTTGATGACAACCCTGTTCTGCTCTTCTTACCACTGTCACCATGTTGATGACAACCCTGTTCTGCTCTTCTTACCACTGTCACCATGTTAATGTGTTGATGACAACCCTGTTCTGCTCTTCTTATCACTGTCACCATTTTAATGTGTTGATGACAACCCTGTTCTGCTCTTCTTACCACTGTCACCATGTTGATGACAACCCTGTTCTGCTCTTCTTATCACTGTCACCATGTTGATGACAACCCTGTTCTGCTCTTCTTATCACTGTCACCATGTTAATGTGTTAATGACAACCCTGTTCTGCTCTTCTTATCACTGTCACCATGTTAATGTGTTAATGACAACCCTGTTCTGCTCTTCTTATCACTGTCACCATGTTGATGACAACCCTGTTCTGCTCTTCTTATCACTGTCACCATGTTAATGTGTTGATGCTAAACCTGTTCTGCTCTGCTCTTCTCTCACCATGAAGGACAATTAGAAGTTATCTACTGGGTCATCCTCAGCAGGGGAGCCAGTCTGTGTGTGTGTGTGTGTGTGTGTGTGTGTGTGTGTGTGTGTGTGTGTGTGTGTGTGTGTGTGTGTGTGTGTGTGTGTGTGTGTGTGTGTGTGTGTGTGTGTGTGTGTGTGTGTGTGTGTGTGTGTGTGTGTGTGTGTGTGTGTGTGTGTGTGTGTGTGTGTGTGTGTGTGTTTAATAGCATACTTAAATCCACCAAAATCCCCATTCATTGTTCAACTCAATAAATTGTAAAACAAACCACATTTAGCTAAAACATTCCCAGTGAAACAGGCCATTTCAAATTGCTGCAGTTCCATAGAGGGAATAGCTGATCCCCTCTTAAAGAGATCATCACAATATCCAACAAGGCCCCTTTAGACATACAGAACTATTAGAGGACGTGGATAATGGACAGACAGGGAGATTTTCTCTCATAGAAATACAGTTGAAGTCGGAAGTTTATATGCACTTTGGAGTCATTAAAACTTGTTTTTCAACCACTCCACAAACTTCTTGTCAACAAAATATAGTTTTGGCAAGTCGCTTAGGACATCTACTTTGTGCATGACACAAGTAATTTTTCCAACAATTGTTTACATACAGATTATTTCACTTATAATTCACTGTATCACAATTCCAGTATGTCAGAAGTTTACATACACTAAGTTGACTGTGCCTTTAAACAGCCTGTGAAATTCAAAAAAATTATATTATATAGAAGCTTCGGGTAGGCTAATTGACATCATTTGAGTCAATTGGAGGTGTACCTGTGGATGTTTTTCAAGGCCAACCTTCAAACTCAGTAATTCTTTGCTTGACATCGTGGGAAAATCAAAAGGAATCAGCCAAGAACTCAGAATGTTTTTTGCTGACCTCCACAAGTCTGGTTCATTCTTGGGAGCAATTTCCAAATGCCTGAAGGTACCACGTTCATCTGTACAAACAATAGTACGCAAGTATAAACACCATGGGACCACGCAGCCATCATACCGCTCAGGAAGGAGATGCGTTCTGTCTCCTAGAGATGAATGTACTTTGGTGTGAAAAGATCAAATCAATCCCAGAACCACAGCAAAGGACCTTGTGAAAATGCTGGAGGAAACCGGTACAAAAGTATCTATACCCACAGTAAAACGAGTCCTATATCGACATAACCTGAAAGGCCGCTCAGCAATGAAGAAGCCACTGCTCCAAAACATCCATCAAAAAGCCAGACTACGTTTTGCAACTGCACATGGAGTAAAGATCGTACTTTTTGGAGAAATGTCCTTTGGTCTGATGAAACAAAAATAGAACTGTTTCGCCATAATGACCATCGTTATGTTTGGAGAATAAATGCTTGTAAGCCGAAGAACACCATCCCAACCGTGAACCACGGGGTGGCAGCATCATGTTGTGGGGGTGCTTTGCTGCAGGAGGGACTGGTGCACTTCACAAAATAGATGGCGACATGAGGCAGGAAAATTATTTGGATATATTGAAGCAACATCTCAAGACATCAGTTAAAGATTGGTCGCAAATGGATCTTCCAAATGGACAATGACCCCAAACATACTTCCAAAGTTGTGACAAATTGGCTTAAGGACAACAAAGTCAAGGTATTGGAGTAGTCATCACAAAGCCCTGACCTCAATCCTATAGAAAATGTGTGGTCAGAACTGAAAAAGCTTATGCGAGCAAGGAGGCTTACAAACCTGATACAACACCAGCTCTGTCAGGAGGAACAAGCCAAAACTCACCCAACTTATTGTGGGAAGCTTGTGGAAGGCTCCCCGAAACGTTTGACCCAAATTAAACAATTTAAAGGCAATGCTACCAAAAACGAATTGAGTGTATGTTGTGACGGCCCTGAATTTTTCTGAACCGTCTCAGTGCTTCTCCTTCTAATAGGGCGCTTTCCCTTTAATTCCCAATTAAATAGCCAGCATCAGCTGCGCAAAAGTGGGGTTGTGATGGAGACGTGAATGAGGATGTGTTCAACCCTCAGTTCCGAAGCTTCTCTTTTCCGTTTGTTTTGTTGCCTTTAAACGTGAGTTTTGTAGCCTAATAGAGTTTACCCAGGATGGAATCCACTCTTTGCGTCCGTGGACTTACACCTCCCTGTTCCTATATTATTATATGTGTGTGTAATCATTTATGTTGGTAATACAACCCACGCAAAAGAATACAGTTGTTTTTGAAGTTTTCTCCAATGTTTTAAGGGTTTATGAAAAGTGTATTTCCATCCTGACTTTTACATAAGTCCTTTGTATTGGTGTAGACTTGACGGACCAGATGTGACTCATTCCCCCCCAAACCAAAAGGAGAAACCAATGTTTTCTCTGGTAGGCACAACCTACCTGGCACCCCTATAAATAATAACCTCAAGTCAAAACCGTTACAATGTAAACTTCTGACCCACTGGGAATGTGATGAAAGAAATAAAAGCTCAAATAAATCATTCTCTACTATTATTCTGACTTTTCACATTCTTAAAATAAAGTGGTGATCCTAACTAACCTAAGAAAGGGAATTTTTACTCGGAATAAATGTCAGGAATTGTGAAAGACTGAGTTTAAATGTTTTTGGCGAAGGTGTATGTTGTCGTGACTTTGGCATCATTAAACTGAAGACTGTTAGTTTATCAAATCAATTCTCTGTATTTATTATTACGTGATTAACTAATCAGGTAAATGTAATTAACTAGGAAGTCGAGGCACCAAGGAAAATATTCAGATTACAAAGTTATAATTTTCCTAATATAACTTTCAGATATTTTAACAGCATCCTATATGTATGTTTGGTTGTTTTGGACAGAAGTTATCTGTCCAAAACTTGCTCAGCTTGTTGCCATCTTATGTTATTCATTCAAATCATCTACAGCATCCTATATGTATCTTGGTCATTTGAAAGATGATGCAGCAACAATAAAAAACAGAAAACGTATGTTTATTTCCTTGTATTTTCTTCTACCAGATCTATTGTGTTATATTCTCCTACATTCAATTCACATTTCCACAAAATTCAGAGTGTTTCCATTCAAATGATACCAAGAGTATGCATATCATTGCCTCTGGGCCTGAACTACAGGCAGTTAGATTAGTTAGATTAGGGTCATATTCATTGAAATGCTAATCCTTTGCACATGAACGCTCACTCATTCGGGAATAATTGCAATCAATATATATATTTACGCTCAGTGTGTCGTCGTGATCTTTGTTGGGATCGTCTGTCTTTCTGTTGGAGAGTTTGTTCGCCCTCGCTCTCTCTTTCGTGGTTAGAATGGATAGTTCAGAGTAACATTCAGCAATGTTGTTATAGAATAGATGTTTCGGTGGTTGTCGGCCTTCACATTCAATGGTATAGACTTCCTAGCTGCAGACTAGTAATTAGTATGAAAGATTTGCTCTTATTTTGTCGGTAGCGATAGTCTCAGAGTTTCAACAACCATTACAACCTTAGCTTATACTCAGGTTTATGGTTTCTCCTCAAACCTTAGCCCTCTTGTTGTAATTGAAGTAAACTGGTCTGGTCTCAAACCTTAGCCCTCTCGTGGTAATCGAGGTAAACTGGTCTGGTCTCAAACCTTAGCCCTCTCATGGTAATCGAGGTAAGCTGGTCTGGTCTCAAACCTTAGCCCTCTCGTGGTAATCGAGGTAAGCTGGCCTGAAGGGAATTCCTCCCAGTGGGGGTTATATTCGTAACAGCAGAAAGGGGCTGTCCCATGATGCCAGATCAATGTCTGTGCTCATGGGGCGGGCCAATGATTTAGTTAAACTCCAAAGGGAATTGGAGGTTCCTTCATTAAACACTTTATAATCACATTACATAATTTCACAAATAGTTTCATCTTTACGCATTCATTTTATACAACAATTAGATGCAAGCCTCACAACTGAGACTCTTGTATAAACAGAGTTATGGTAATGTGGCTGTATTGTCTCTCATGAGTTTCACGAACATTAAACAAAATGGACCGGTCGTAGTTGAATTCTTCCCCGACCGTGTACAAATTCTCCCAAACATGGAAATCGTTCAGTTCTCAAGTTCTGTGATGTGGAAGAGGTTCCTTTGTTCTCCTGTGAACCTCACTCCCTCTATACTCTGGCCATGAGGAGAGAACTCCTCTAGGAATGTATGACCTGCCTAACAGAGTCTCGGTGTAGGGGGAAGAGAGAGAGGTGGTACGAGAGAGAGGGGATGGTGCAGAGAGAGACAATGTAAACTTCCGACTTCAATTGTATAACTACTCGCCCATCATGGGACATTGACTTGAATGAAAATATCCATTGTAGTTATTCTATTCCTCTCCCCACTACAGAGAGAAGATGAGGGAACATCATCCATACCTGTAGTGCTGCCTCACAGACACACACTGCCCTCGATACCTGACCTTCTTACATACAGCCTGCTATGAGTTGGTAGAGCATGGCACTTGCAACACCAGGGATGTGGGTTCAATTCACATGGGGGACCAGTACGAATGAACATGAATAAAATAAAATATATGCCATTTAGCAGACGCTTTTATCCAAAGCGACTTACAGTCATGTGTGCATACATTCTACGTATGGGTGGTCCCGGGAATCGAACCCACTACCATGGCGTTACAAGCGCCATGCTCTACCGACTGAGCTACAGAAGGACCAACATGAAGATGTATGCACTCACTACTGTAAGTCTCTGGATAAGAGTGCCTCCAAAATCAATGAATAAATCCAAATAAATAACTCCCCAACCCTAGCTCAATAGACAGGTGTCAAACCTGCTTGGGTAATGGTGCTATAAGCATGGTATATGGATTACATAGAGTGGAAGTGTTGCTGAATGAACTGTTTCCACACAGCGCCTGAAAACCCTACAGCACCTTTTTGAAATAATCTACAATACCCTGTATTGAGTTTGGGGGCTGTTCTTTCGGTTCCATAACAACCACATTTCAACAAGCAGTGGTCCTGTACGATCACACCTTAACAAGCTCAGACACAATCAGCCTCACACTTTGGTACCAGAGCTAGAACCGTCTGATGTTTTTACATTAAGAAACTCCCTCCAACCCTCCACCGCCCTCCCTCCCTTCCACCTCCCTCCACCACCCTCCTTCCCTCCACCTCCCTCCACCGCCCTCCTTCCCCTCCACCTCCCTCCACCACCCTCCTTCCCTCCACCTCCCTCCTTCCACCTCCCTCCACCGCCCTCCTTCCCTCCACCTCCCTCCCTCCACCACCCTCCTTCCCTCCACCCCCTCCCTCCACCTCCCTCCACCGCCCTCCCTCCCTTCACCTCCCTCCAACCCTCCCCTCCACCACCCTCCTTCCCTCCAACCCTCCACCCTCCCTCCTCCCCAACCCTCCACCACCCTCCCTCCTTCACCTCCCTCCACCACCCTCCCTCCTTTCCACCTCCCTACACCACCCTTCCTCCCTTCACCTCCCTCCACCGCCCTCCCTCCCTTCCACCTCCCTCCACCACCCTCCTTCCCTCCACCTCCCTCCCTTCCACCTCCCTCCACCTCCCTCCCTTCCACCTCCCTTCCACCTCCCTCCACCGCCCCTCCCTCCCTTCCACCTCCCTCCACCGCCCTCCTCCCTTCCACCTCCCTCCACCACCCTCCCTCCCTCCACCTCCCTCCACCGCCCTCCATTCCTTCACCTCCTCCACCACCTCCTTCCCTCCAACCCTCCACCGCCCTCCCTCCTTCCACCTCCTCCACCACCCTCCCTCCCCTTCACCTCCCTCCACCGCCCCTCCTCCCTTCACCTCCCTCCACCACCCTCCTTCCCTCCAACTCCCTCCACCACCCTCCCTCCCTTCACCTCCCTCCACCGCCCTCCTTCCATCCACCTCCCCTTCCTCCCTCCCTCCACCTCCACCGCCCTCCTCCTTCACCTCCCTCCACCACCCTCCTTCCCTCCCCTCCACCTCCCTCCCTCCTTCACCTCCCTCCACCACCCTCCCTCCCTTCCACCTCCCTCACCACCTCCTCCACCACCTCCTCCCTCCCTTCCACCTCCCTTCACCCTCCTCCCTCCCTCCCTCCACCACCCTCCCTCCCTTCCACCCTCCCTCCCTCCCTTCCACCTCCCTCCACCACCCTCCCTCCTCCACCCACCCTCCCTCCACCACCCTCCTTCCCTCCACCTCCCTCCACCTCCCCCTCCCTCCCTTCCACCTCCTCCCTCCACCACCCTCCCTCCCTCCACCTCCCTTCCACCTCCCTCCACCACCCTCCTTCCCTCCACCTCCCTCCACCTCCCTCCCTCCCTTCCACCTCCCTCCCTCCACCACCCTCCTTCCCTCCACCTCCCTCCACCGCCCCTCCCTCCCTTCCACCTCCCTCCCTCCACCACACCTCCCTCCCTCCACCACCCTCCTTCCTCCACCTCCCTCCACCACCCCCTCCCTCCCTCCCTCCTTCCACCTCCCTCCCCTCCAGCACCCTCCTTCCCCTCCACCTCCCTTCACCTCCCTCCCTCCACCACCTCCTCCCCCCTTCATCTCCTCCCTCCCTCCCTCTACCTCTCTCCACCTCCCTCCCTCCCATCCTCCACCTCCCTCCCTCCACCTCCCTCCCTCCCTCCCTCCACCCCATCCACCACCCACCCTCCACCTCCCTCCCTCTCCATCCACCGCCCTCCCTCCACCTCCCTCCCTCCCTCCCTCCACCTCCCTCCCTCCCATCCTCCACCTCCCTCCCTCCACCTCCCTCCCTCCCTCCCTCCACCTCCATCCACCACCCACCCTCCACCTCCTCCCTCTCCACCTCCCTCCAACCCTCCACCACTCCCTCCCTTCACCTCCCTCCACCGCTCTCTTTCCCTTCACCTCCCTCCACCACCCTCCTTCCTCCACCTCCCTCCACTCCCTCCCTCCCTCCCTCCCTTCCACCTCCCTCCCTCCAGCACCTCCTTCCCTCCACCTCCCCTTCACCTCCCTCCCTCCACCACCCTCCTTCCCTTCCTCTTCATCTCCCTCCCTCCCTCCACCTCTCCCTTCCACCTCCCTCCTCCCCCCTCCCCTCCCTCCCTCCACCTCCCTCCCTCCCTCCACCTCCATCCACCACCCACCCTCCACCTCCCTCCCCTCCATCCACCGCCCCTCCTCCTCCACCTCCCTCCCTCCCTCCCTCCACCTCCCTCCCTCCCATCCTCCCCTCCCTCCCTCCACCTCCCCTCCCTCCCTCCCTCCACCTCCCTCCACCACTCCACCCTCCACCTCCCCTCCATCCACCGCCCTCCCTCCAACCCTCCCACCCTCCCTCTTCACCTCCCTCCTCTTTCCCTTCACCTCCCTCCACCACCCTCCTTCCCTCCAACCCTCCACCTCCCTCCCTTCACCCTCCACCACCCTCCCTCCCTTCCCCTCCACCTCCCTCCACCACCCTCCCTCCTTTCCACCTCCCCACCACCCCCTCCCTTCACCTCCCTCCACCGCCCTCCCTCCCTTCCACCTCCCTCCACCACCCTCCTTCCCTCCACCACCCTCCTTCCACCTCCCTCCACCTCCCTCCCTCCCTCCACCTCCCTCCCTCCCTCCCTTCCACCTCCTCCCCTCCCTCCCTTCCCTCCCTCCACCACCCTCCCTCCCTCCACCTCCCTCCACCGCCCTCCATCCCTTCACCTCCCTCCACCACTCTCCTTCCCTCCAACCCTCCTCCCTCCCTTCCACCTCCCTCCCTCCACCTCCCTCCACCCTCCTCCCTTCACCTCCCTCCACCACCCTCCTTCCCTCCAACCCTCCACCGCCCTCCCTCCCTTCACCGCCCCCTCCACCACCCTCCTCCTCCAACCCTCCACCTCCCTCCCCTCCCTTCACCTCCCTCCACCACTCCTCCCCTCCCTTCACCTCCCCTCACCTCCCTCCACCACCCTCCCCTCCCACCTCCTCCACCCTCTCCCTCCCTTCACCTCCCTCCACCGCCCTCCCTCCCTCCACCTCCCTCCACCTCTCCTTCCCTCCACCCCCTCCTTCACCTCCATCTCCAACCTCCACCCTCCCTCACCTCCCTCCACCACCCTCCCCTTCCACCTCCCTCCCTCCACCACCCTCCTTCCCTCCACCTCCCTCCACCACCTCCCTCCCTTCCCTTCCACCTCCCTCCCTCCACCTCCCTCCACCGCCCTCCCTCCCTCCCCTTCCACCCACCTCCCTCCACCACTCCCTCCTTCCCTCCACCTCCCTTCACCTCCCTCCCTCCACCACCCTCCTTCCCTCCACCTCCCTTCACCTCCCTCCCTCCCTTCCACCTCCCTCCCTCCACCACCCTCCTTCCCTCCACCTCCCACCTCCCTCCCTCCACCACCCTCCTTCCCTCCACCTCCTCCCTCCCTCCACCACCTCCTTCCCTCCACCTCCCTTCACCTCCCTCCCTCCCTTCCACCTCCCTCCCTCCACCACCCTCCTTCCCTCCACCTCCCTCCACCGCCCCCTCCCTCCCTCCCTTCCCACCTCCCTCCCTCCAGCACCCTCCTTCCCTCCACCTCCCTTCACCTCCCTCCCTCCCTCCACCCTCCTCCCTTCTCTTCATCTCCCTCCCTCCCTCTACCTCTCTCCACCTCCCTCCCTCCCATCCTCCACCTCCCTCCCTCCACCTCCCTCCCTCCCTCCCTCCACCTCCATCCACCACCCACCCTCCACCTCCCTCCCTCTCCATCCACCGCCCTCCCTCCACCTCCCTCCCTCCCTCCCTCCCTCCACCTCCCTCCCTCCACCGCCCTCCCTCCCTCCACCACCCTTCCTCCTTCACACCCCTCCCACTTCCACCCAGTCCTAACCCATTACCATTCTCCCCAAAACCTTTCCTAAGCACCTGGTAGTGGTTAAGATCAATCACAGCACCATGTCAAAACTCCTGAGTACTGCTGCCTCTGAGGACGGACGGAGAGGTTGCCTTCATGTGAAATGCCACCTTATTCCCTTAAACAGATGTAGGATCTTAATTTCACACCCGGTTGCAGGAAAACTTTCCAGGAAATATTCAACTTGTTGTGTATTTGAGGTTTAAAAGGCTTCTGAAGTTTTCACTTTGAATTTTCAGAATTGATTTTCCCTAACGAAAAATGTGTCAACCCCTACAAAAATGTTAATTAATTATAATCCAAATAATAATTTCCTATTGCTGAATAATTATTTTCCTGCTGTAACCAACTGGCTCAAATTAAGATCTTACATCTGTAGGCACATAGGGTACTGGTCAAAAGTAGTGCACAGTATTGAGAATAGGGTACCATGGGACGTATCCTTTGATAACAGTGTTCTTATCAACAACAGACCCAAGAACTGTTGGAACTGGAACCCTCAGCCATGGAACACTTCAGAACAGTCACAGTCCATACACTTCCCTGACTGAGGAAACACTACTAAGATGTGTAACAACAATAAACTGTGGACTATGGTGGTGAACAGTGGACTCTGAAGGGCTAGAGTACAGTACAGTACAGGTATAAGACTTCACTGACCCATAACAGTCCTGAAAATAGTATTGAGCCACATTCTCTGGGTGGATTATCGTGCCACTGATGAACAGGAGTCAACGAAGTCTCAACAGACTGGGAGGAGGGAGTGAGATTCCAGTAAATTCCACCACACCTGGTAAGAGTTGTTTTGGTGTTTAACTACTTTAGAGAGGGTGGGGCAGGGGGTGGGGGTACACTTTCATTCCTTGCCAGATACTATATCAAAGGCATGTATGCATGAAGTCATTTCACTGATTCAGAGTGCATTTCATGGTTGGGCGCCCTTTTAAAACCTGTTAAAAACCTCATGTTATACCCGCTATATTCTGTCTCCATTCCATCAGTATCATTGACCAGTTACTAGATAATGGCCCAATCAGGAAATATGTCTGTACTCTCAAAACTGCACTGACTCTATGGGATGCTATGGGTGCTGAAGCACGGTTCTAAACCCTCTAGAGAAGTCCTACAGGTAAAGGGTGTGCTGGGTGATGGAGGGATCTAAGTCTGGCTCTGATCTGGTTCAGGTAAATCTGATGCTGGGTGATGGAGGGATCTAAGTCTGGCTCTGATCTGGTTCAGGTAAATCTGCTGCTGGGTGATGGAGGGATCTAAGTCTGGCTCTGATCTGGTTCAGGTAAATCTGCTGCTGGGTGATGGAGGGATCTGAGTTTCGCTCTGATCTAGTTCAGATAAATCTGATGCTGGGTGATGGAGGGATCTAAGTCTGGCTCTGATCTGGTTCAGGTAAATCTGCTGCTGGGATCTGAGTTTGGCTCTGATCTGGTTCAGGTAAATCTGCTGCTGGGATCTGAGTTTGCTCTGATCTGGTTCAGGTAAATCTGATGCTGTGTGATGGACCCAGCTAGCTTCCACAAAGACCTGAAACAGAGATGATTGGGATTTAAACAGAGGACAGCATAACCTCCATGTATTCTAAATCTTCCATGATTTAAAAGGAAAAGTAGGGGTTAGATAAGCCAGCCAGAGTACACCGCAGCTAGCGCCATTACAGGCCCACAAATGTCCTCCTCTGTTGGAGGAACGCTTTGATTTGCATACTATTGAACTGGGAAGAGGGGAGGAAGGAGCATATTCAGACTGAAATGAGTCTCAAATGGCAACCTTTTCACTATATAGTGCACTTATTTTGACTCGGGCCCATAGGGGTCTGATCAAAAGTAGTGCATTATGTAGGGAATAGGGTACCATTTGGGATGCAACCTGAATGAGTAAAACAAACAGTGAGGCAGGGCCGATGGTATCCGCATGGAGGGAGAAATGTTTGTTGACCATGTCAGGCTAATGGAGCTGTGATATTTCATGTGGATACTTCCAAGTGGGCTGTTGTTAGGTTCATTTTATTTGATAATGGGGCGTAATGTAAGGCAGGGTTTACTTTCTCATGCGCTTATCATTTTGTATTGTAGATTAAAACAGACTTTTTTGTCTTTGTGGTTTAGGGAAATAAATAGAGGGAAAAAACATGTGAAAGTCTTAGTACAATCTTTGGCATGCTGTCAGGTAGAATGACAAATGGTACTGGGCAAAGTCCAACGTAGATTTGTTTGAAACAACCAATCAAATGCCTAACATTACCCTCTGTGTGTTGGACTGACAATACGTTAACTTGGCTGCAATGGTTGTTATGTGAGGCATGGCAACATAACTCATGAATAATAAACAGCCGTTGATTGACAGTCAGTTATCCTCTCAGGAAGGCCCATGTATACAATAACTCTTCTGGTCACCCACAAACTACCACACACAGCTACAACAATGAGAATCAGAAGGACCTTCAGGGAACCTATGGGAGTATAAGAAAAAGCACAGCCACGCTGTTTATAAAGTCATCATACGTGTGTTGACAAAAGAGATAATCATCCCATCTAAATTGAATGGGGAGGGGCATAAAATGTATTATCTAATCACAATGAACCATATGCTTTACATGACTTTGTGAAATCCATTATGAAATCCACAATCTGTCGATCATCCATCGGCATCTGGTCTCCATTTTGATGAGCTGAACATTTAACTAAGGAGAAGCAGGGTGATATGTAGTTCTCCCCATGGGTACCCAGAGGTTCCTATCTCAGGCTTCATCTTCAAACAGCCACCTCTGCCTCCCTCATATCAACAGCTCCTGCAGCCTCCATGCTTAATCAAGAGGTGATTGTCTCCCTAAAGAAAAGACACTGTCTGGCCTGCAGCCTGCAGACAGAGACAGATACAGGGCCTTTGGAAAGTATTCAGAACCCTTGACTTTTTACACATTTTGTTACTTTACAGCTTTATTCCTAAATAGTTTTTCCCCCCCTCATCAATCTACACACAATACCCCATAATGACGGTGACAGGTATCCTAGTGGTTAGAGCGTTGGGCCAGTCACCGAAAGGTTGCTGGATGGAATCCCTGAGTTGACAAGTTAAAAATCTGTCATTCTGCCCCTGAACAAGGCAGTTAACCCACTGTTCCCCAGTAGGCCGACAAGGTAAAAATCTTGTCATTCTGCCCCTGAACAAGGCAGTTAACCCACTGTTCCCCAGTAGGCCGACAAGGTAAAAATCTTGTCATTCTGCCCCTGAACAAGGCAGTTAACCCACTGTTCCCCAGTAGGCCGACAAAAAATCTTGTCATTCTGCCCCTGAACAAGGCAGTTAACCCACTGTTCCCCAGTAGGCCGACAAGGTAAAAATCTTGTCATTCTGCCCCTGAACAAGGCAGTTAACCCACTGTTCCCCAGTAGGCCGACAAGGTAAAAATCTTGTCATTCTGCCCCTGAACAAGGCAGTTAACCCACTGTTCCCCAGTAGGCCGACAAGGTAAAAATCTTGTCATTCTGCCCTGAACAAGGCAGTTAACCCACTTTTCCCCAGTAGGCCGACAAGGTAAAAATCTTGTCATTCTGCCCCTGAACAAGGCAGTTAACCCACTGTTCCCCAGTAGGCCGACAAGGTAAAAATCTGTCATTCTGCCCCTGAACAAGGCAGTTAACCCACTGTTCCCCAGTAGGCCGTTTCTTTACTGACTTGCCTAGTCAAATAAAGGTTAAACAAAATAAATAAATACAACTTATAAAGCAAAAACAGGTTTTTAGAAATGTTTGCTAATTTATTAATACAAAACTGAAATATCACATTTACATAAGTATTCAGACCCTTTACTCAGTACTTTGTTGAAGCACCTTTGGCAGCAACTACAGCCTTGTGTCTTTTGGGTATGACACTACAAGCTTGGCACACCTGTATTTGGGGAGTTTCTGCTATTCTTCTCTCCTGATCCTCTCAGGCTCTGTCAGGTTGGATGAGGAGTGTTGCTTCACAGCTATTTTACATTTACATTTAAGTCATTTAGCAGACGAGATGTTCAATCGGGTTCAAGTCCGGGCTCTGGCTGGGCCACTCAAGGACATTCAGATGTGTCCCAAAGCCACTCCTGCGTTGTCTTGACTGTGTGCTTAGGGTCATTGTCCTGTTGGAAGGTGACGCTTCGCCCAGTCCGAGGTCCTGAGCGCTCTGGAGCAGGTTTTCATCAAGGATCTCTCTATACTTTGCTCCGTTCATCTTTCCCTCAATTCTGACAAGCCTCCCAGTCCCTGCCACTGAAAAACATCCACACAATATGATGCTGCCACCACCATGTTTCACCGTAGGGATGGTGCCAGGTTTCCTCCAGATGTGATGCTTGGCATTTAGGCCAAAGAGTTCAATCTTGGTTTCATCAGACCAGAGAATCTTGTTTCTCATGGTCTGAGAGTCTTTAGATGCCTTTTGGCAAACCAAGCGGCCTGTCATGTGCAATTTACTGAGGAGTGGCTTCCGTCTGGCCACTCTACCATAGAACCCTGATTGGTGGAGTGCTGCAGAGATGGTTGTCCTTCTGGAAGGTTCTCCCATCTCCACAGAGTAACTCTAGAGCTCTCTCAGTGATAAATGAGTTCTTGGTCACCTCCTGACCAAGACCCTTCTCCCCGATTGCTCAGTTTGGCCGGGCGGCCAGCTCTGGGAAGAATCTTGGTGGTTCCAAACTTCTTCCATTTTTAAGAATGATGGAGGACACTGAGTTCTTGGGGACCTTTTTTGGTACTGTTCCCAAGATCTGTGCCTCTACACAATCCTGTCTCAGAGCCCTACAGACAATTCCTTCGACCGCTTGATTTTTTTGCTCTGACATGAACTGTCAACTGTGGGATCTTTTATAGACAGGTGGACTCCAATCAAGTTGCAAAAACATCTCAATGATGATCAATGGAAACAGGATGTACCTGAGCTCAATTTACAGTCTCATAGCAAAAGGTCTGAATACTTATGTAAATAAGGTTTTTATGTTTTTTATTCATCAGCAAACATTTCAAAAAAACCTGTTTTTGTTTTGTCATTATGGGGTGTTGTGTGTAGATTGCTGAGGATTTTCTAAATTTAATCCATTTTAGAATAAGTCTGTAACGTAACAAAATGTGGAAGAAGTCAAGGGGTCTGAATACTTTATGAAGGCACTGTATATTGTAGTTCCGCCGGAAGCACAATCAAACCGCTAGTCAGACAGCTTCAGAGTCAGACCCCACATCTCACTCTGTTAGCGATAAAGGTTTGAGGAAAACAACTTTGATCCACCCACTAGGGCTACATCCCTATGGGCCCTAGTCAAAAGCAGTGCACTATATAGGGAATAGGGTGTCATTTTGAACAAATATTGGGGTGCCCAGGATTTCCCCATCAATCATCACCCACCGGGCAGAAACTGGTTGAATTAATGTTGTTTCCACGTCATCTTAATTTCAACCCACAAAATCTATTCGATGACCTTGAATCAACGTGGAAAACTAATTGGATTTGTCATCAATGTAAGGACGGTTCGTCTTTTTTTCACCCAACTTTGAACCTAAATCCAATGACATTGTGAATTTTTTTGTTGATTTCACATTGAATTCACCTTATTTGACAACTTAACCAAATGTAAATCAAAACTAGACGTTGAACTGATGTCTGTGCCCAGTGTGCACTCTCACTCTTGGGTCTGTTTAGAGTGGTGAAGACCCCTCATCTGTCTTGCTGACTCAAAGTACCAGGTCCTATAAAGCCAAAAGTAGAAAGGCTTTTAGAAGCTGCAGTCAAAGGAAGGCCATTGGTCCAGATAGATACTGTATATACTTTCATGAAGTGGTCCTTCATAGTTCTAGAAATTCAGAGGTTCTAGAATAGTCATGTTTAGAAAGGTCAGCCTTTTAAAAAGGGATATGATCTGAAACCCGAGGAGTGTTTGGATGTAACATAATCATCACATGGCATTCCCCATGTTGCTAATTTGAACTTGGTTGGGAGACTCGCTTTAGGGCAGAGGTAGGCAACTAGGTTCAGCTGTGGGTGTTGCCGACTCCTGCTTTAGGGGACCAATGGAAGTACAATGCCACCCTGAATTCCAGATACCCCTAGCCCATACTCCTTACACCTCTAAACCCTTACCCCTTGGCACCACTGTAGGGGTGATGATTAGATAAGCAATACAGTATGCAAACAATTAGAAGAAAATACATCCAATCAGTTTCCATCTCAAATGGCACCCTATTTCGGAAATAGTTAACTATTTTTGACCAAAGCCATATGAGCCCTGGTCAAAAGTAGTGCACTAAATAGGGGAAAAGGGTGCCATTTGGGACTCTGATTTGGAATACAGCATAGGTCCCACCCTCTGGAGGCCTCGTCGTCGTATTTTTAACCAGGTCCCATAGGGAGTATATAGGGCAGAGGGTTTTCAGTCCAACCCTCTTCCTGGAGATCTACCGTCCTGTGGGTTTTCAGTCCAACCCTCTTCCTGGAGATCAACGGTCCTGTGGGTTTTCAGTCCAACCCTCTTCCTGGAGATCAACGGTCCTGTGGGTTTTCAGTCCAACCCTCTTCCTGGAGATCAACCGTCCTGTGGGTTTTCAGTCCAACCCTCTTCCTGGAGATCAACGGTCCTGTGGGTTTTCAGTCCAACCCTCTTCCTGGAGATCAACCGTCCTGTGGGTTTTCAGTCCAACCCTCTTCCTGGAGATCAACCGTCCTGTGGGTTTTCAGTCCAACCCTCTTCCTGGAGATCAACGGTCCTGTGGGTTTTCAGTCCAACCCTCTTCCTGGAGATCAACCATCCTGTGGTTTTCAGCAAGACCTTAACTAGCTGAATCAGATATGATAAATTAGGGTTGCACTGAAAACCTACAGGACAGTAGCTCTCTAGGAAGAGGGTTGGGCAGCCCTGATATACGGAATAGGGTGCCATTTGGGACGCAGTCAAAAACTTTCCAAACAGTGGCACATTCTGGGCAGCAGCCTATATGACGTCAGGATGGTTTCTGCCACATTCTAACTTACCACCTCGACACCAACATGCTTATGTCAACCCCTGATCTTAATGTCATTTTCAGTCGGTTTCATCTTGATGTTAACACAGCTTATGGAACCCACTAAAACGCCTATGGCTCTGCATCCTGTGAAACAGGCACTTATAGAAATATGAAAGTAAAAACAGCCTCCCCCGCCGTCCATGTCAAAATGTGTATATTTGCAGCTGAGTTTGAACACTTTGTGTTTGCATTGCGGAGAGGGAGCCACTTAGGAAGCTTGTTGTTTTTAGCCAGCCTTAATGTTTTCCATGTCTTTGTCCCTCTGCTGTGCGTTCTGCCACATCAGTGGGAAGGAGATGCAAGAGAGATGCTGTGTGCGTGTGTGTGTGCGTGTGTGCGTGTGTGTGTGTGTGTGTGTGTGTGTGTGTGTGTGTGTGTGTGTGTGTGTGTGTGTGTGTGTGTGTGTGTGTGTGTGTGTGTGTGTGTGTGTGTGTGTGTGTGTGTGTGTGTGTGTGTGTGTGTGTGTGTGTGTGTGTGTGTGTGTGTGTGTGTGTGTGTGTGTGTGTGTGACTGTCAGCTGACTTCCCAGTCTGTTCGCGGGGCGGACTGGGGCCGGCTGTGACCCCGTTTTGTCACACGAGCCAGGAGGCCTTTAGTTGTAAACAGCCAAACCGTGGAAAGCTTCAACGTTTTAATGAATCTATCTTTGTGTCTTTGCGTCAGCCTGTAGTGGTTCCTGTCTCATCCACACAGTTAACCCACATTACCATATTGGCCTTTTGGTTTTTACATCGAGTGGCAGTCGAGACAAAACAACTCTGAAACCACAGAGAATTCATAACACAGCGGTACATAATTGGAGTGTGGTGTCCATCCTGGTCAAATATAAGAATAGGAGGTTGAGAGAAAGAGAGAGAGAGAGGAAGAGAGAGAGGAAGAGAGAGAGAAGATATCGGTATGGGTGGAGGTAAGGGTGAGGACAAGCCTGCCTCCCTCACTGAAGTGATCCATATTGGGGTGTTTGACACTGAGGTCAGGCATAGGTCCTCCTGCTCCCCAGTGTTTACTCTGCCTGCCAAGACCAAAGCTGCTACAGGTGACTGCTGTTGGATCCCTCATGCTTACATTACCCCATCTATCACTCTGTTTATTTCCCAAAAGAAGTTTGGGGTCGAGTCTCAAATGGTATCACATTCCCTATGTAGTGCACTACTTTTGACCAGGGCTCAAATGGCTGCATAGGGAATCAAGTACCATTTGAGATGCAGTCCTTTCCTTGATCCAGCCATCCCTGGTGGACCTCAGTGATAGCAGGTCTAGCTTAAGCTAACGTGAATGTGAAGTGTCAACAGTTGTTTTGAGCCATTCATTATTGCATTGTAGAGGGACTGACTGGGAGTCAGATGAGGTCAACTCTATCCAAACACCATTGGTCATTGTTCATTACATTGATTCGCTTCATTTTCAGACTGCTATTATATCATGACGCTTGCAGCAACTATCCCCATTGGAACGAAGAATCATTCTCTATGCTCTGTGTCGGACAGTAGTCAAGACATCGTATCACACAACACTACATCCCATGACAGACAAAATGGATGGGGATGGTAGCCTGAATAGAAATATCACTGGTTCAAACTCAGTTTCTGACCACAGGGTAGAAAACAAATAGACTCATAAAAACACTCTTCATTCTGTTCAATGGGCACTTTTCAGACAGAGAGAAAACCAGAGCAGAGATCTCCCAGAGATCCATGTGACTCCAATTTCCTGTGAATGCAGTGCGAGGTCTGTTGTGAGGTCTGTTGTGAGGTCGGTTGTGAGACCTGCTGTGAGGTCTGTTGTGAGGTCTGTTGTGAGGCCTGTTGTGAGGCCTGTTGTGAGGTCTGTTGTGAGGTCTGTTTTGGGGTCTGTTTTGGGGTCTGTTTTGGGGTCTGTTGTGAGGCCTGTTGTGAGGTCTGTTGTGAGGCCTGTTGTGAGGTCTGTTGTGAGGTCTGTTGTGAGGCCTGTTGTGAGGTCTGTTTTGGGGTCTGTTGTGAGGTATGTTGTGAGGTCTGTTTTGGGGTCTGTTGTGAGGTATGTTGTGAGGTATGTTGTGAGGTCTGTTGTGAGGTCTGTTGTGAGGCCTGTTGTGAGGTCTGTTGTGAGGTCGGTGGTGAGACCTGCTGTGAGGTCTGTTTTGGGGTCTGTTGTGAGGTATGTTGTGAGATCTGTTGTGAGGCCTGTTGTGAGGTCTGTTGTGAGGTCGGTTGTGAGACCTGCTGTGAGGTCTGCTGTGAGGTCTGTTGTGAGGTCTGTGTGAGGTCTGTTTTGGGGTCTGTTGTGAGGTATGTTGTGAGGTATGTTGTGAGGTCTGTTGTGAGGTCTGTTGTGAGACCTGCTGTGAGGTCTGTTGTGAGGTCTGTGTGAGGTCTGTTTTGGGGTCTGTTGTGAGGTATGTTGTGAGATCTGTTGTGAGGCCTGTTGTGAGGTCTGTTGTGAGGTCGGTTGTGAGACCTGCTGTGAGGTCTGCTGTGAGGTCTGTTGTGAGGTCTGTTGTGAGGTCTGTTTTGGGGTCTGTTGTGAGGTCTGTTGTGAGGTCTGTTGTGAGGTCTGTTGTGAGGTCTGTGTGAGGTCTGTTTTGGGGTCTGTTGTGAGGTCTGTTTTGGGGTCTGTTGTGAGGCCTGTTGTGAGGTATGTTGTGAGGTATGTTGTGAGGTCTGTTGTGAGGTCTGTTGTGAGGCCTGTTGTGAGGTCTGTTGTGAGGTCGGTTGTGAGACCTGCTGTGAGGTCTGTTTTGGGGTCTGTTGTGAGTTATGTTGTGAGGTATGTTGTGAGGTCTGTTGTGAGGCCTGTTGTGAGGTCTGTTGTGAGGTCGGTTGTGAGACCTGCTGTGAGGTCTGTTTTGGGGTCTGTTGTGAGGTATGTTGTGAGGTATGTTGTGAGGTCTGTTGTGAGGCCTGTTGTGAGGTCTGTTGTGAGGTCTGTTGTGAGGTCTGTTGTGAGGTCTTTTGAAATATGGGCTGCAGGGCCTTGGAACATGCGGAGAAGTAGAGCTGTCTGCCAACAGTACCCTTTATCCCGCCTCACTCCTCCTCCTCCTCCTCACTGATGTCCTTGTCTCACAGATGGCATGAGAGCTACAGTTACTCCCTCAGATTTGCTCTGTTGTGAAACGCTACTCCTCTGGGACTCCTTCACTACAGGACAGGTGTGTTATTGTGTAATGAAATGACATTGACTCTCTCCCATGTTAATGAATCTTTTTTAGTGTCCTCACTCAACTCGCTCAGCCCCTGAACAAGCAGTTAACCCACTGTTCCCAGGCCATCATTGAAAATAAGAATTTGTTCTTAACTGACTTGACTAGTTAAATAAAGGTAAATAATAATACATTGACATTTTAGTAATTATTCAGACACTGTTACCCATTAGTGCATTCATCTTAAGGGAGCTAGGTGAGACAACATATCAGTCATATCACAGAGCAGAATATCATTCTAATGCTTAGAGACAGTAGAGGTTAAGAGAATCCATTGACCTTCCCCTAAACAGCAGTTTTCTACATGTGACTGGGGAAGAATGAAGGTGTATTGTAGTCCTGCTGGCTGTGAGACACCACCATGTGACGAGTCTGACTCACATCCAACACTTGTTTGGTCTTTGTTTAGAGTCGTCAAGGTGTGGAAACCCGATAGCGATATCAGTGAGACACAGGCGCTTTGTATCGCGGCACAGCAGCAATATTAGCGTTCTCCAATTCCAACTGTCGGGAGATTTGCGGTCTTCTCCCACACCTCTCGCAGTTGAGCAGCACATGCACCTCACGTTGACAGGTTGATTGAAAGAAATAACAATGAAGAAAATAAAAGCTTGATTCATTACAGAAGTGTGAGGGTTTAAGCAAACACAACCGTCCATTGATTACTTGCACACATGTTCCATGTGGCCATGACAACACTCAGTCACTAGGTAGACAGAACCCATCTCTGCCGAATTCTTGGCTGCCTTTTCCCCCTCTTTCTTTCCCCCGTCCTCATCAAGCTGTCTTTCACATGGCATTCTGTGGAGGGGGAGCATTCCTCTCATCATCCTTGGGAATCCATTAACCTGCGTTCCCAGCCCAGCATGTGCAACATGTGGACCCTGGAGTGGTGTAGCATAAGTCAGACAACGGCTCACTTGGTTTCATGGCCTCTTCTCTGCATCCCGAATGTCACCACGTTCCCTACATAGTGCACTACTTTTTGACCAGCCTCCTCTGGGTCGAAAGTAGTGCTCTATATAGGGAATAGGGTGCTGTCTGGGACAGATCCTCTGGATGTGTAAATCTATCACTCAGAGCAGAGGGGGGACGCTGTCTGTCTGTCTGTCCCTCACTCAGGCCGTGATTTGCAGTGTAAGCAAAGAACCTGCTCCGACTTGGCAGCTAAAGTACTGAATGGGACTCTGTGAGACAGTCGAGACAGCTAAGGTTCTGTATGGGACTCTGGGAGACAGTCGAGACAGCTAAGGTTCTGTATGGGACTCTGGGAGACAGTCGAGACAGCTACAGGTTGCTACAGCATAGCCTTATCTTCAGCATTGCTACAGTTAGCTACAGAATTGCCTTAACTACATCACCCCTACAGTAGATACAGTTAGCTACAGTTAGCTACAATACTGTCTAAACTACAGCACCGCTACAGTTAGCTACAGCATAGCCTAAACTACAGCACCGCTACAGTTAGCTATAGCATAGCCTAAACTACAGCACCGCTACAGTTAGCTACAGCATAGCCTAAACTACAGCACCTCTATGGTAGATACAGTTAGCTACAGCATAGCCTTAACTACAGTACCGCTAAAGTTAGCTACAGCATAGCCTTAACTACAGTACCGCTACAATTAGCTATAGCATAGCCTAAACTACAGCACTGCTACAGTTAGCTACAGCATAGCCTTAACTACAGCACAGTTACAGTTAGCTACAGCATAGCCTTACCTACAGCACTGCTACAATTAGTTTCAATTAGCTACAGTTAGCTAGATCATAGCCTTAACTTCAGCACTGCTACAGTTAGCTACAGCATTGCCTTAACTACAGTACAGTTACAGTTATCTACAGCATAGCAAATTTTACAGCATACAGTGCATTCGGAAATACATTTTTTCCTGTAATTAATAAGTGAAAACAGGCTTGTAGAAATGTTTTCAATTGTATTACAAATAAAAAACAGAAATACCTTATTTACATAAATATTCAGACCCTTTGCTATAAGTCTCAAAAGTGAGCATCCTGTTTCCATTGATCATCCTTGTTTCTACAACTTGTTCTACAACTTGATTGGAGTCCACCTTTGGTAAATTCAATTGATTGGACATGATTTAGAAAGGCACAGACCTGTCTATATAAGGTCCCACAGTTGACAGTGCATGTCTGATCAAAAACCAAGCCATGAGGTCATACAGCTTGGACTGTCGTCTACAAAAGCCTATTCCTGCTCTTTTCCCCGATTCATCAAACCCAATTGTTGTGTCATCATAGTGGTCTCTGACTTGTGGTCAGACTCGCTCAGGTGGAACAAACTTAAACCTGCGCTTTTCAATGCTGATTTGAATGCCATTGAGAAAACAGAAAAGTGTCCAAGATTTTTTCTCCCAATTATACTTTCTGAATTTAAAAGTAATCCTCAAAAGTAATCATCTAGTTTTTCAAAAGTATCTGTAATCTGATTACAATATTTTTCCTGCTAATGTAACGGATTACAGTGACCTTTTTGTAATCCCTTACATGTAACATATGACATGTAATCTGTTACTCCCCAACCCTGATCATAGCCTAAACTACAGTATAGCCTAAACTACAGCACAGCCTAAACTACGGCCTAGCTAAAGAAAAGCTATAACAGCAGAACTACAGCACAGTCTAAGTTACAGCAGAGCTGTAGCAAGTGTAGGTCCTCTGGAAGACGTGTACTATAATTGGCAATGCTATGCTGTCATTCATCTCAAAATAGAAGCCATAGCCAGAGTGTCAATTAACTGAATCTAATCATAGAATGAATGATAAAAATAATCTCCTTTAGAAAGCTGATGCATTAGCTGAGAAGTTAGAGAAACCAACTGCTATACCCAGAGTGAATGTAGGTTAGATCACAAAATAAACCAGGGTCCGGATTCCTGGATTAGGGCTGAGCTGGGACAAGATGGAGATAGGATATGCTAAATATAAATATAAAGTCTGTGATGATGCTAATGCTAAAAATATACAGTACTGTGTGTAGGATTATGTCTATAGATGGAAGCATCTATCAGCTAGCTGGTGGAAGTATTTAGAACAATCTCAAGACAAGACGACCAGCTAATGAACAACGTTCCATTTTTACCTCCTGATGCTAATCTATATTTTCCTGAGGACTGATGACGTCACCGTTAATATCCAGGTCATTCTTTCATGCGCATCTTCAAATCATCAAAGCTGAACAGCTGACCTCTCTAGTCACACATACCAAGTGACTGAGGGATGATGATGATGATGGTAATGATGATGATGATGGTGATGATGGTGGTGATGATGATGATGGTGATGATGGTAATGATGATGATAATGGTGATTATGGTGATGATAATGATAGTGATGATGATGGTAATGGTTATGATGGTGGTGATGATTGTAGTGATGATGGTGGTGATGATGGTGGTCATGACGATGATGATGATGATGATGATGATAAGGCACAAAAGTCTAACCTTTCTTTACCAAACATCCATGCGTCACATGATGGTTTGTCTAACAAAAATCATATGAGAAATATTAGTACATTATTCAATTAATTTATTGAATTATTAAATCAATAATATGTTTTAAAATCTCTTTTTCAGTTCTTCCTGCATCCAGGAAGAAGTGAAACATGTAATATTCTATGGCTCTATTGGTAGTGAACATGTGCCAGTAACCCCTTAGCCATTTCTGTGGGACTTTTACTATCAGCTGACCAAGGGAACTATGCCCCAACCATACAACCATCCTCCAATAACAGCTACCCACACATTCACCGCCTCCAAGTCAAAAAGGAGTAAACAATATCGATGAAAAACAAAAACATGGCTATTATAAGATTCTACACAGAAGAGTAGAGCGCCATCTAATCTTACTGTATTAAACACTAGTCCCTGTTGTATCTTATTCATGTATTTTTGATGCTTTTGGAACCTTCTGTCAACCAAGTGCCAACTGGGGAAATAACCATGCTGTTTCAGAGTAACAAACATGTACAGATACATGGCCGTTTCTGTCGAGTTGCTCATTTGTCATTCTGAACACAACATGAGAGAAGTCTAAAAACCCATCTGATCCATTTACCCAGACCCCCGAGGGTCATTGATCTCCTTACCCAGACCCCAGAGGGTCATTGATCTCTTTACCAAGACCCCGAGGGTCATTCATCTCTCTTACCCAGACCCCAGAGGGTCATTAATCTCTTTACCCAGACCCCGAGGGTCATTGATCCATTTACCCAGACCCCGAGGGTCAATGTTCCATTTACCCAGACCCCGAGGGTCATTGATCCATTTACCCTGAACCCCAAGGGTCATTGATCCATTTACCCAGACCCCCGAGCGTCATTGATCTCTTTACCCAGACCCCAGAGGGTCATTGATCTCTTAACCCAGACCCCCGAGGGTCATTGATCTCTTAACCCAGACCCCCGAGGGTCATTGATCTCTCTACCCAGACCCCCGAGGGTCATTGATCTCTCTACCCAGACCCCCGAGGGTCATTGATTTCTTTACCCTGACCCCTGAGGGTCATTATGAGGAGACCAGTCATAATACCATGCTGAATGAGATGGATTCCTGCATTAAATGAGTGAGGCCCTCTAAGCTGGACTTGGGTTACACTTGGCACCCCCGAGGGTCATTGATACAGTGCATACAGTGCACTACATTTGACCAAGGTCCATATAGGGAATTAGGGTTCAATTTGGGACATAGGCTTGGGGCTCTCATCCCCTGAGTCTCATCACAAAACACCCGTCTGTCTCTGGTAAAAACGCCCAGCTTTGAGCAATGAGATCTCATAGCATTCTTCAATATGGCTTCAGGGAGACAGTTGTTTGGGTTGTTGTTTTGTGTTTGTCCAAACCGTTATTTCAACTACTACAGAAAACGAATCAGGCCTCCACAGGATCCATTCAGAGACTTTGTTTATTCACTCCGTCTAAAAACGAATAGGAGGTGCAACAGAGTTGAGGTTTTATGTGGGGATTTCACAGTGATCATTCACTGTCTGTCTGTCTGTCTGTCGTCTGTCTGTCTGTCTGTCTGTCTGTCTGTCTGTCTGTCTGTCTGTCTGTCTGTCTGTCTCTCTCTCTCTTTTCTGTCTCTCTCTTTCTTTCTTTCTCTCTCTCTCTTTATGTCTCTCTTTCTTTCTGTCTCTCTCTTTCTCTTCTTTCTCTTTCTCTCTTTCTGTCTCTCTCTCTTTCTCTTTCTGTCTCTCTCTCTGTCTCTTATCCTCCCTCACCCCTCCGGTCTTTCATTTCCATATTTGTCCTCCATTCTTTCTCCCGTGCACTCTCTTCCTTCTACTGTGGTGAAGGCAGCCCAGTCCTGGTCTCTCTTTCCTAACTATAGTAATGTACTGAGTCTGAGCCATCTGGACTGACACTGGACTCCGTGTTAACTTTCTAAAGTTAACACTGGCCAAAGATGTGCAGTCACGGGCAGCCTGCTAGCCGAGGCCCTGCTGAGCCTCCTGCCTGACGTGGATCACAGCTAAAAGAGTCCCAGACAGGTCCCAGATCAGTAGCACAGGACTATAAAAAGATAGACCTACTGTACCTCGAACGGCACCATTAACACAGAGGAGAGAGAGAAGCTGGAGGACGGAGGCTATAATAATTCACTGATTAAATTGATTCAATCAGGGAACAGTTCAGTGTGTCAACTTGATGCCTCTATCAGGCTGCATTGTGGGACATCACCTTATCCAGGGAAAGACCAGGACAACAGGTGCATTAATTATTATGTGTCCTATAAATAATGCATTACAGTGAATATTGTATTTCTATGGACACGGGGGGGGTGAGCGGACTCACTCAAGCCGTAATGCATACGGATAGAAACCCATAGTGAGAACCACGACTGTGATTCTATTTTCTCAGAAATGTCCCATTATCAATGGAATCTGCGAGCGCAGACAGAGCGAAAACGAATAAGTATGTCATCACATGCCAAGGGAAATGAATCAAGCGTATACTATTGCTATTCCAGTTCCTCGTGTTACCATAACTCTCCAGTTATAGCCCAGCTTCCCTGTGAAGTCACTGTTTCAACCAGACATCCAGGTCTGTGATAAAGTGTCCCACTACTCCTATTCAAAAGGTAAATGGAAGGTTTCCAGGAAGGACTTGTCCCTGTGAGAGAGGACCCAGGTTGTACAACAAATTGCACCGTATTCCCTGCACTACTTTCGACCACAACCCATGGTTAAAAGTAGTGCACTAAATAGGGAATAGGGTGCCATTTGGGATGCTGTCCTAGAGAGCGAAGGGCTGGCAGTGTGCACGGTCACACACTGCATGACGTCTTAGCAGGGGAACATTCCTCCTGCTCTTTCTCTCCCTCCTCTACAACCATCCTTCTAGTTAGAGGCAGGAGGCCTGAACAGTGGTCAAGCGCAGCATGGGCAGCGGATGAATGTACAATTGAGCTATAAAAAATCCCAACCCCAACCAATGCGGAAATGTCACAGACTGAGTATAATTAATTATTATTTTGCATAGTCTTTCTTTCCAGAACTTTCCACATAAAGAAATGTGTGAAATCTAATTCCACAACGTTGACTTTCTTATTTACAGCAGAATGAAAGAAAAGGAAGTAGAATAATGGGTTATGATTTGTTTTACCAGCAACATTTCCTACCAGGTTTATCTAAAAATGACATAAACGTTTAAGGTGCAATATGCAGAAATCGCTCCACCATTTCCTGGTTGCTAATAGTTTGCCTAATTTCAGTTCATGTGATAAAATAAGCAAGTATACTGTAGATAATCACAATAACAATGACAGATCTAAACTGGTAGACCAAAAAGTTACATATTGCAACTTTAATATAAGTAATAAATACAACCTCCTTCAAACGTTTATTTTGCTACTTCCCTACCAGCCCACCTCCAACAATGGACTACTCTAATGGGGTGGTGTGTGACTGTGGAATGACTCTGTAGTGACTGTGTGTAGTAACTGTGTGTAGGCACTGTGTAGTGACTGTGTGTGCAAAATTGTGTGTGTGTGTGTGTGTGTGTGTGTGTGTGTGTGTGTGTGTGTGTGTGTGTGTGTGTGTGTGTGTGTGTGTGTGTGTGTGTGTGTGTGTGTGTGTGTGTGTGTGTGTGTGTGTGAAGAGAGAGACTGTGTAGAGAATTTGTAGTGACTGTGTAGAGACGGTAGAGACGGTGTAGTGACTGTGTGTAGTGACTCTGTGTAGTGACTGTGTATAGTGACTCTGTGTAGTGACTGTGTATAGTGACTGTGTGTAGTGACTGTGTATAGTGACTGTGTGTAGTGACTCTGTGTAGTGACTGTATATAGTGACTGTGTGTACTGACTGTGTAGTGAATGTGTGTAGTGACTGTGTGTAGTGACTGTGTGTAGTGACTGTGTGTAGTGACTGTGTGTAGTGACTGTGTATAGTGATGGTAATAAAGACGGTGTATAGTGACTGTGTAGTGATGGTGTAGTGATGGTGTAGTGACTGTGTGTAGTGACTGTGTGTAGTGACTGTGTAGTGACTGTGTAGTGACTCTGTGTAGTCACTGTGTATTGACATGGTAGGGACTGTGTATAGTGACTGTGTAGTGACTGTGTATTGACTTTGTAGTGACTGTGTATAGTGACTGTGTATTGACGGTGTAGTGACTGTGTATAGTGACTGTATAGTGACTGTGTGTAGTGACTGTGTAGTGACTGTGTGGTGACTGTGTAGTGACTGTGTATAGTGACTGTATAGTGACTGTGTGTAGTGACTGTGTGGTGACTGTGTAGTGACTGTGTATAGTGGCTGTGTAGTGACTGTGTAGTGACTGTGTGTAGTGACTCTGTATAGTGTAGTAATGAATGGTCTTATGGGTGGCAGCTTTCATTTAACATCTATTGATTCTGAAGCAGCATCAGCTTTCACCTTCAACCTTTGGCTCAGATGGGAAAGAACAGAGATTGAGAGAAAGAACAGAAAGAAAGAAAAGTGAAGAGGAGAGTTGAGACAGGCCTCACTGGGGTATCCAAATGGCACCCTTATTCCCTTAATGGTGCACTACATTTGACTACGGCCCTGTGCACTACGTAGGGAATAGGGTGTCATTTGGGATGTATCTATCTATACAGGAGGTGGGATTGTTCGAGCTCTTCCATAAATCACTCTACGATGACAGGAGGTGGTCCTCCAGTCACTCAGCCCACCCCTCCCTGTGACCCCTGGGGTGACAGCATCTTTCTGGGGGTCAGAGAGAACAAAACGGGGGAACATCCAGCTCCGAGTGCCGCCCCTCTTCCCTCTGCCCATATAGACCCTTTCATCCTATAGCACTATGCTACA